>NC_133359.1:7423914-7636414 GCF_030506205.2 Paramisgurnus dabryanus
ATAGAATATAGAATATCTCTGCCCATCTTGACTTCTGAGAGGCACTGCCACACTTTTTAAACCCAATCATGTTGCCAATTAAGTTGCAAATTGGTCCTTTAGTTGTTGCTTATGTACATTTAACTTTTATACTCTTATTGCTACCTGTCCCAACTTTTTTGGAATGTGTAGCTCTCATAAAATCCAAATTGAGCCAATATTTGGCATGACATTTCAAAATGTCTCACTTTCAACATTTGATATGTTATCTATATTCTATTGTGAATAAAATATACGTTTATGAGATTTGTAAATTATTCCATTCCTTTTTTACTCACAATTTCTACAGTGTCCCAACTTTTTCTGATTTGAGGTTGTATATATATATATATATATCTATATATATGGCTGAACCCCCTGAATATTAACTTTCGTTCTGGACTCCATTTCCCATAATCCCGCATGCCTGGACTGATTAGTCTGCCACCTGAAACTCATTGGACAGCCTATATAAACTCAGTCAGTGCAAAGTCTTGATTTGAACCAGTCATTGCTGAGTGGTTTGCCTGCCTGCATATCTATCTGTATTTATTGATCTTTATCTGTTTTACCCGGTTTATGAGTATGTTGCCTGTCCTGACAATTTTGCCTGTTTCATGACTACGAGATTTGCCTGCCCTACATTGCTGTGTTTGCTGTTGTTTGACCTTGCCTGTTGGAATATGAGTGTGTTTAATAAAAACCTGCAGATGGATCCTCAGTGTCAAAGTGCTTTGTTACACAAGCAGTATACAATAAGTAACATACTAGTTTACTAAGAGTACACTAACAGAACACTTGCATGTACACTTGAAGTATATGACTAATAAACTACTAGTTAACTAAAAGTATATTAAAAGAACACTTGGAAGTATACCTGCAGCACACAATAAGTAACCTACTAGTTAACTAAGAGTACACTAACAGAACACTTGTATGTACACTTTCAGTAAATGACTAGTAAACTACTAGTTAACTAAAAGTATATTAAAAGAACACTTGGAAGTATGCCTGCAGCACACAATAAGTAACTTCTAGTTTACTAAGAGTACACTAACAGAATATTTGCATGTACACTTGAAGTATAAGTCTAGAAAACTACTAGTATACTCATGAGTTCACTTGCATTACAAATGAAGAACTAATTGTGCACTAGTTGTACACTTAAAGTTGACTACTCTTACACTTATAGTACACTTAGAAGTATACTTTTATATACTAAAAGTGGGCCAATTTAGTCCCAAGCGGTATTCAAGCAGTACACTTACAAGTATACTACTAGAACATAAATGTTAGTACACTTACTACATAAAGTATACTTAAAACTATACTCCAACATTACTTAAGTATACTTAATAAAATTAACTTGAAGTGTACTTCTTTTTCGTAAGGGAAGTCTGTTCAGAAAATTGATAAAAGTTTATAAATGTTAGAAATATATTGCTGAAACACGTTAGAAAAACTGTAAACTATAGATTTTTAAGGGTTATTTAGGCGGGGCTAAAAATGTGGCTGCATGACGCACTGAAGCCACCAAAATCCATTCGAGTTGTTGAGAGAGACGGCAGTTTCCCCACGAGTGGGCGTGGTTTCAGCGCCGACAGCCGACACGCCCCCAGTACTTGAAAGCAGAAAATGCTGCTTATTTTTCACAGATTTTGATAATTATTTTATTTACTTGTTTGTTTCTATTATTCAGATTTGGTTGAGTGGTTAATACAGTGTTTGAAGAAGTAAAGATGTGGTCCTCAACATTTTATTGTTTGGTCCTGGAACAACGTTTTAATCAAATAAACCCATAATACCCTTAATAACATTAGACATTACCTCAGACTGGTGTGAAATAATAGTTTGAGAATAATTTTTATCAGGGACATTTTACAAGCCTTTTTCAAGATGTAAAACAAATCTTTGGTGTCCCCAGAGTACATATGTAAAGTTGTACCTAAAAATACAATCGATATAATTTATTAGCATGTTAAAATCGCCAATAAGTGGATATAAGCAAAAATTTGCATTTTTGGGTGTGTCCTTTTAAATGCTAATGAGCTGATCTCTGCACTAAACCGCAGTGCTGTGGTTGGATAGTACAGATTAAGGGGTGGCACTATCCCCTTCTGACATCACAAGGAGAGACAAATTTCAATGACCTATTTTTTCACATGTTTGCAGATAATGGTTTACCAAAACTAAGTTACTGGGTTAATCTTTTACACATTTTCTAGGTTGATGGCCCTGGGGACCCAATTAAGCACTTAAACATAGAAAAAGTCAGATTTTCATGATATGTCTCCTTTAAAAGCCCCAAACCCAATCGTAAATCGAACAATCTGTCAATTCCTCAAGAAAACAGCGTGAGGCGCACTTGAGAGCTTACAGTTATTTCATAAAGAAATCTTTTGGATTAGTTTATTGCGAAATTGGAACAAATAATGGACAGTATTATTTTGTAGCAGCGCACCACAACAATTTTAAAAACATGTAGTATTTAATTTTTTTTAGGGGACCACCCTAATTTATATTTTTGTGCTTTGTAGGGGGTCCTTCAATGCTAGGAGGTCCGGAACCACCCCAGCCCCCAATTCGAACACTGGGTTAAAACAAATTTTTCTGTGGTGTGACCAACTCAGAACACATATTTAATATCACTTTAAAGTAACTCCATTATAATCAAAAGGAGAGGAAGCTAAACAGTCACACCACTCTGCATTTTATGTCATTTAAGCAGCAGAAAGCATATTTGGCAGAGGAATGTGATTTATGATGGCTTTGTTCTTGTTTTTTCTTCATTTTTTAAGTCTGTTTGCTGCGGGTGGCGACCATGATGGTTAAATAGTTGTGGGTTAGTGAGCGTTCCTCCCTAAAAAGTGTTTGATTGTATTACACAGACACAGCTGGACAAGAACCCCACATTTTACATGACTGTGCTTGTCCACAAGGGAGCAAAGATATGACAAGATAACAATTAAATATTCTCTTAAAGATGTCATGTTTTGCACTTAAATTGAATGAAAAGCAAACTAATAAGGGGTAAATTCCATTCAAAAGTGAATATTGTAATAGTCAGATGTCAGTTCAATTTTATTTGTATATTAGCTTTGCATAAATCTTTAAAGAGTGTGTAAAACAAACTGTAAAACTCTTAAGATGTGCTCCTGTAGCTCAATTGGTTGACCATTATGTTAGCAACGCAAAGGTCATGGGTTTGATTCCCAAGGATTACACATACTGTAGCTTGAATGCACTGTAAGTAACTTTAAATAAAAGTCCAACTGAAAGGCTGTTTTTTTCCTTTTGCATTAAACTTTGCTTCTGTTTTATTTAATTTTTATTTCGATCTATTTCTCAGTGCAGTGTTTGGTGGGTGGAGTCAGCCTGCATTTACCGGCAGATTGCTTTGCTCTCCATCCTCAAAGATAAGAGATTCCTAAACAGCATCCGGCCAGATGATGCAGGCCAGGAATTCTCCTGAACTGATGGGTCTCATTTGAGTTTAATGACACAGGACAATGTTTTCAATTGATTCTGCTGGTGAACTTATCTCTGAACTCTCCTCACCTTTAGGGAAGGTATGTCTATCTGTCCGTCTATTTTTGACAAACACAGTAGAGCAAAGACGGTGCGGTCACTTCCTGAAAGAAAAAACTTGTTTGGATCTGCTTGTGAAATTGACATCTTGACAGATGTGTCAGTGTACGTAGCGTGACATTGTCAGGACTTCATCAATATTTGTCCAGTTTTTCCATTCCTAGATGTCAGTAGGTGCGAACTTTCCATGGAGTAGTTGAAGAAAATCTTGCCATATATGGAGTTGGATGCTGAGAGCCACGATGGGCTGTTCTGTTGAGTTTATGGCTTCCTAAATAGTTTTGTTTCCATTTCAATGAGCTATAAAACCTCTAGGTATGTGCTTCATTATCGATCGTGTATGGGATAATCTCAGACAGAACAAATCAAATAGGACTGAATGAGGAAATGGGGTGGTTTAAATGAGGACACATGCATTTTTAAACTAACTCTTTTACTGGATTGTCTATATCACTGTAGCTCTGTTTCAAAACTGGTGATGTTTACCTGCAGTAGACATCATTTTAAAGTATCATGGGGAGTTAAAGCTTTTCCACAAATAAAGCAGCAACATTATGGTGCTATCTATAGACGCTTTTAGCAGTAACAACATAAACAAATAAGACTGATCTCACGGAAAGTCGTGTTATAGTGACAAAAAATTTGATTCATTTATTCGTGTCCATGGCATCAAATGTAGCTTTATTTGTGTCACTGGATCAAATTTCTATAATTCGTTTTTATGTCTGTTGCACGACTTTCTTTTTCGTGGCATTTTATGTATTGTTTTCTCATTGTTTTTTCCTATTTTCTTACTATTGTCGCTTGGGGTTGGGATCACTTCTGTTACATTTTTAGACATCCTAACCCAAACCCCAACTGTAACCCCAACTCCAGGGACAATAGTTTTAAAAGTGGAAGAAAAACATATAGAAACCAATACATAAAAGTACATCCTAACCCAAACCACAAATCTAACCCCTAGCGACAATGATTTAAAAATAGAAAAAAATGAGAAAACAATACATAAAATGACACGATAAAGAAAGTCGTGCCATGGACATAAAGAACTATTTATAGAAATTCATGCAAGTGACACGAAAAATACATGCGTGCTCAAGGCACAAAATAAAGCTGAAAGTCGTGCCAAGGACACAAAAAACTATTTTTAGAAATTTGTGCGAGTGAGACAAAAAAGACATTCGTGCTGAAGGCACAAAATAAAGCTGAAAGTCGTGCCAAGGACACAACAAACTATTTTTAGAAATTTGTGCGAGTGAGACAAAAAAGACATTCGTGCTGAAGGCACAAAATAAAGCTGAAAGTCGTGCCACGGACACAAAAAACTACTTGTAAAAATTTGTGCCAGTGACACGAAAAAGACATTCGTGCTCAAGACACGAAATAAAGCTGAAAGTCGTGTCACTGACACAAAAAACTATTTATAAAAATTTGTGCCAGGGACACAAAAAAGACATTCGTGCTGAAGGCACAAAAAAAGCTATAATTCGTGCCACGGAACACGAAAAAGATTTATAAAAAATTGTGCCAGTGACACGAAAAAGAAATTCATTCTCAAGGCATGAAATAAAGCTGAAAGTCGTGCCACGGACACAAAAAACTATTTATAAAAATTTGTGCCAGTGACACGAAAAATAAATTTGTGCTCAAGGCACGAAAAAAAACTGAAAGTCGTGCCAAGGACACGACAAACTATTTTTAGAAATTTGTGCGAGTGACACGAAAAATACATTCGTGCTCAAGGCACAAAATATAGCTGAAAGTCGTGCCACGGACACAAAAAACGATTTATAAAAATTTGTGCCAGTGACACAAAAAAGACATTTGTGCTCAAGACACGAAATAAAGCTGAAAGTCGTGCCAAGGACACAACAAACTATTTTTAGAAATTTGTGCGAGTGAGACAAAAAAGACATTCGTGCTGAGGGCACAAAATAAAGCTGAAAGTCGTGCCACGGACACAAAAAACTACTTGTAAAAATTTGTGCCAGTGACACGAAAAAGACATTCGTGCTCAAGACACGAAATAAAGCTGAAAGTCGTGTCACTGACACAAAAAACTATTTATAAAAATTTGTGCCAGTGACACAAAAAAGACATTCGTGCTGAAGGCACAAAAAAAGCTATAATTCGTGCCACGGAACACGAAAAAGATTTATAAAAAATTGTGCCAGTGACACGAAAAAGAAATTCATTCTCAAGGCATGAAATAAAGCTGAAAGTCATGCCACTGACACAAAAAACTATTTATAAAAATTTGTGCCAGTGACACGAAAAATAAATTTGTGCTCAAGGCACGAAAAAAAACTGAAAGTCGTGCCAAGGACACGACAAACTATTTTTAGAAATTTGTGCGAGTGACACGAAAAATACATTCGTGCTCAAGGCACAAAATATAGCTGAAAGTCGTGCCACGGACACAAAAAACGATTTATAAAAATTTGTGCCAGTGACACGAAAAAGACATTCGTGCTCAAGACACGAAATAAAGCTGAAAGTCGTGTCACTGACACAAAAAACTATTTATAAAAATTTGTGCCAGTGACACAAAAAAGACATTTGTGCTCAAGACACGAAATAAAGCTGAAAGTCGTGTCACTGACACAAAAAACGATTTATAAAAATTTGTGCCAGTGACACAAAAAAGGCATTCGTGCTCAAGACACGAAATAAAGCTGAAAGTCGTGTCACTGACACAAAAAAATATTTATAAAAATTTGTGCCAGTGACACGAAAAAGACATTCGTGCTCAAGAAACGAAATAAAGCTGAAAGTCGTGCCACTGACACAAAAAATATTTCAAAAAATGTGTTCCAGTGACACAAAAAAGACATTCGTGCTGAAGGCACAAAAAAGCTATAAGTCGTGCGACGGAACACGAAAAACGATTTATAAAAAATTGTGCCAGTGACACGAAAAAGAAATTCATTCTCAAGGCACGAAATAAAGCTGAAAGTCATGCCACTGACACAAAAAACTATTTATAAAAATTTGTGCCAGTGACACGAAAAAGACATTTGTGCTCAAGGCACGAAAAAAGCTGAAAGTCGTGCCAAGGACACGACAAACTATTTTTAGAAATTTGTGCGAGTGACACAAAAAAGACATTCGTGCTGAAGGCACAAAATAAAGCTGAAAGTCGTGCCACGGACACAAAAAACTACTTGTAAAAATTTGTGCCAGTGACACGAAAAAGACATTCGTGCTCAAGACACGAAATAAAGCTGAAAGTCGTGTCACTGACACAAAAAACTATTTATAAAAATTTGTGCCAGTGACACAAAAAAGACATTTGTGCTAAAGGCACAAAAAAGCTATAAGTCGTGCCACGGAACACGAAAAACGATTTATACAAAATTGTGCCAGTGACACGAAAAAGAAATTCATTCTCAAGGCACGAAATAAAGCTGAAAGTCATTCCACTGACACAAAAAACTATTTATAAAAATTTGTGCCAGTGACACGAAAAATAAATTTGTGCTCAAGGCACGAAAAAAAACTGAAAGTCGTGTCAAGGACACGACAAACTATTTTTAGAAATTTGTGCGAGTGACACGAAAAATACATTCGTGCTCAAGGCACAAAATATAGCTGAAAGTCGTGCCACGGACACAAAAAACGATTTATAAAAATTTGTGCCAGTGACACGAAAAAGACATTCGTGCTCAAGACACGAAATAAAGCTGAAAGTCGTGTCACTGACACAAAAAACTATTTATAAAAATTTGTGCCAGTGACACAAAAAAGACATTTGTGCTCAAGACACGAAATAAAGCTGAAAGTTGTGTCACTGACACAAAAAACTATTTATAAAAATTTGTGCCAGTGACACAAAAAAGACATTTGTGCTCAAGACACGAAATAAAGCTGAAAGTCGTGCCAAGGACACAACAAACTATTTTTAGAAATTTGTGCGAGTGAGACAAAAAAGACATTCGTGCTGAAGGCACAAAATAAAGCTGAAAGTCGTGCCACGGACACAAAAAACTACTTGTAAAAATTTGTGCCAGTGACACGAAAAAGACATTCGTGCTCAAGACACGAAATAAAGCTGAAAGTCGTGTCACTGACACAAAAAACTATTTATAAAAATTTGTGCCAGTGACACAAAAAAGACATTCGTGCTGAAGGCACAAAAAAAGCTATAATTCGTGCCACGGAACACGAAAAAGATTTATAAAAAATTGTGCCAGTGACACGAAAAAGAAATTCATTCTCAAGGCATGAAATAAAGCTGAAAGTCATGCCACTGACACAAAAAACTATTTATAAAAATTTGTGCCAGTGACACGAAAAATAAATTTGTGCTCAAGGCACGAAAAAAAGCTGAAAGTCGTGCCAAGGACACGACAAACTATTTTTAGAAATTTGTGCGAGTGACACGAAAAATACATTCGTGCTCAAGGCACAAAATATAGCTGAAAGTCGTGCCACGGACACAAAAAACGATTTATAAAAATTTGTGCCAGTGACACGAAAAAGACATTCGTGCTCAAGACACGAAATAAAGCTGAAAGTCATGTCACTGACACAAAAAACTATTTATAAAAATTTGTGCCAGTGACACAAAAAAGACATTTGTGCTCAAGACACGAAATAAAGCTGAAAGTCGTGTCACTGACACAAAAAACGATTTATAAAAATTTGTGCCAGTGACACAAAAAAGGCATTCGTGCTCAAGACACGAAATAAAGCTGAAAGTCGTGTCACTGACACAAAAAAATATTTATAAAAATTTGTGCCAGTGACACGAAAAAGACATTCGTGCTCAAGAAACGAAATAAAGCTGAAAGTCGTGCCACTGACACAAAAAATATTTCAAAAAATGTGTTCCAGTGACACAAAAAAGACATTCGTGCTGAAGGCACAAAAAAGCTATAAGTCGTGCGACTGAACACGAAAAACGATTTATAAAAAATTGTGCCAGTGACACGAAAAAGAAATTCATTCTCAAGGCACGAAATAAAGCTGAAAGTCATGCCACTGACACAAAAAACTATTTATAAAAATTTGTGCCAGTGACACGAAAAAGACATTTGTGCTCAAGGCACGAAAAAAAGCTGAAAGTCGTGCCAAGGACACGACAAACTATTTTTAGAAATTTGTGCGAGTGACACAAAAAAGACATTCGTGCTGAAGGCACAAAATAAAGCTGAAAGTCGTGCCACGGACACAAAAAACTACTTGTAAAAATTTGTGCCAGTGACACGAAAAAGACATTCGTGCTCAAGACACGAAATAAAGCTGAAAGTCGTGTCACTGACACAAAAAACTATTTATAAAAATTTGTGCCAGTGACACAAAAAAGACATTTGTGCTAAAGACACAAAAAAGCTATAAGTCGTGCCACGGAACACGAAAACGATTTATACAAAATTGTGCCAGTGACACGAAAAAGAAATTCATTCTCAAGGCACGAAATAAAGCTGAAAGTCATTCCACTGACACAAAAAACTATTTATAAAAATTTGTGCCAGTGACACGAAAAATAAATTTGTGCTCAAGGCACGAAAAAAAACTGAAAGTCGTGCCAAGGACACGACAAACTATTTTTAGAAATTTGTGCGAGTGACACGAAAAATACATTCGTGCTCAAGGCACAAAATATAGCTGAAAGTCGTGCCACGGACACAAAAAACGATTTATAAAAATTTGTGGCAGTGACACGAAAAAGACATTCGTGCTCAAGACATGAAATAAAGCTGAAAGTCGTGTCACTGACACAAAAAACTATTTATAAAAATTTGTGCCAGTGACACAAAAAAGACATTTGTGCTCAAGACACGAAATAAAGCTGAAAGTCGTGTCACTGACACAAAAAACTATTTATAAAAATTTGTGCCAGTGACACGAAAAAGACATTCGTGCTCAAGAAACGAAATAAAGCTGAAAGTCGTGCCACTGACACAAAAAATATTTCAAAAAATGTGTTCCAGTGACACAAAAAAGACATTCGTGCTGAAGGCACAAAAAAGCTATAAGTCGTGCGACGGAACACGAAAAATGATTTATAAAAAATTGTGCCAGTGACACGAAAAAGAAATTCATTCTCAAGACACGAAATAAAGCTGAAAGTCATGCCACTGACACAAAAAACTATTTATAAAAATTTGTGCCAGTGACACGAAAAAGACATTTGTGCTCAAGGCACGAAAAAAAGCTGAAAGTCGTGCCAAGGACACGACAAACTATTTTTAGAAATTTGTGCGAGTGACACAAAAAAGACATTCGTGCTGAAGACACGAAATAAAGCTGAAAGTCATGCCACTGACACAAAAAACTATTTATAAAAATTTGTGCCAGTGACACAAAAAAGACATTTGTGCTAAAGGCACAAAAAAGCTATAAGTCGTGCCACGGAACACGAAAAACGATTTATACAAAATTGTGCCAGTGACACGAAAAAGAAATTCATTCTCAAGGCACGAAATAAAGCTGAAAGTCATTCCACTGACACAAAAAACTATTTATAAAAATTTGTGCCAGTGACACGAAAAATAAATTTGTGCTCAAGGCACGAAAAAAAACTGAAAGTCGTGCCAAGGACACGACAAACTATTTTTAGAAATTTGTGCGAGTGACACGAAAAATACATTCGTGCTCAAGGCACAAAATATAGCTGAAAGTCGTGCCACGGACACAAAAAACGATTTATAAAAATTTGTGCCAGTGACACGAAAAAGACATTCGTGCTCAAGACATGAAATAAAGCTGAAAGTCGTGTCACTGACACAAAAAACTATTTATAAAAATTTGTGCCAGTGACACAAAAAAGACATTTGTGCTCAAGACACGAAATAAAGCTGAAAGTCGTGTCACTGACACAAAAAACTATTTATAAAAATTTGTGCCAGTGACACAAAAAAGACATTCGTGCTCAAGACACGAAATAAAGCTGAAAGTCGTGTCACTGACACAAAAAACTATTTATAAAAATTTGTGCCAGTGACACGAAAAAGACATTCGTGCTCAAGAAACGAAATAAAGCTGAAAGTCGTGCCACTGACACAAAAAATATTTCAAAAAATGTGTTCCAGTGACACAAAAAAGACATTCGTGCTGAAGGCACAAAAAAGCTATAAGTCGTGCGACGGAACACGAAAAACGATTTATAAAAAATTGTGCCAGTGACACAAAAAAGACATTTGTGCTCAAGACACGAAATAAAGCTGAAAGTCGTGCCAAGGACACAACAAACTATTTTTAGAAATTTGTGCGAGTGAGACAAAAAAGACATTCGTGCTGAAGGCACAAAATAAAGCTGAAAGTCGTGCCACGGACACAAAAAACTACTTGTAAAAATTTGTGCCAGTGACACGAAAAAGACATTCGTGCTCAAGACACGAAATAAAGCTGAAAGTCGTGTCACTGACACAAAAAACTATTTATAAAAATTTGTGCCAGTGACACAAAAAAGACATTCGTGCTGAAGGCACAAAAAAGCTATAAGTCGTGCGACGGAACACGAAAAACGATTTATAAAAAATTGTGCCAGTGACACGAAAAAGAAATTCATTCTCAAGGCACGAAATAAAGCTGAAAGTCATGCCACTGACACAAAAAACTATTTATAAAAATTTGTGCCAGTGACACGAAAAAGACATTTGTGCTCAAGGCACGAAAAAAGCTGAAAGTCGTGCCAAGGACACGACAAACTATTTTTAGAAATTTGTGCGAGTGACACAAAAAAGACATTCGTGCTGAAGGCACAAAATAAAGCTGAAAGTCGTGCCACGGACACAAAAAACTACTTGTAAAAATTTGTGCCAGTGACACGAAAAAGACATTCGTGCTCAAGACACGAAATAAAGCTGAAAGTCGTGTCACTGACACAAAAAACTATTTATAAAAATTTGTGCCAGTGACACAAAAAAGACATTTGTGCTAAAGGCACAAAAAAGCTATAAGTCGTGCCACGGAACACGAAAAACGATTTATACAAAATTGTGCCAGTGACACGAAAAAGAAATTCATTCTCAAGGCACGAAATAAAGCTGAAAGTCATTCCACTGACACAAAAAACTATTTATAAAAATTTGTGCCAGTGACACGAAAAATAAATTTGTGCTCAAGGCACGAAAAAAAACTGAAAGTCGTGTCAAGGACACGACAAACTATTTTTAGAAATTTGTGCGAGTGACACGAAAAATACATTCGTGCTCAAGGCACAAAATATAGCTGAAAGTCGTGCCACGGACACAAAAAACGATTTATAAAAATTTGTGCCAGTGACACGAAAAAGACATTCGTGCTCAAGACACGAAATAAAGCTGAAAGTCGTGTCACTGACACAAAAAACTATTTATAAAAATTTGTGCCAGTGACACAAAAAAGACATTTGTGCTCAAGACACGAAATAAAGCTGAAAGTTGTGTCACTGACACAAAAAACTATTTATAAAAATTTGTGCCAGTGACACAAAAAAGACATTTGTGCTCAAGACACGAAATAAAGCTGAAAGTCGTGCCAAGGACACAACAAACTATTTTTAGAAATTTGTGCGAGTGAGACAAAAAAGACATTCGTGCTGAAGGCACAAAATAAAGCTGAAAGTCGTGCCACGGACACAAAAAACTACTTGTAAAAATTTGTGCCAGTGACACGAAAAAGACATTCGTGCTCAAGACACGAAATAAAGCTGAAAGTCGTGTCACTGACACAAAAAACTATTTA
The DNA here is from genome assembly GCF_030506205.2 of Paramisgurnus dabryanus. NCBI lineage: Eukaryota > Metazoa > Chordata > Actinopteri > Cypriniformes > Cobitidae > Paramisgurnus > Paramisgurnus dabryanus. The sequence goes on from NC_133359.1 coordinate 7,436,194, forward strand.
TAAAAATTTGTGCCAGTGACACAAAAAAGACATTCGTGCTGAAGGCACAAAAAAAGCTATAATTCGTGCCACGGAACACGAAAAAGATTTATAAAAAATTGTGCCAGTGACACGAAAAAGAAATTCATTCTCAAGGCATGAAATAAAGCTGAAAGTCATGCCACTGACACAAAAAACTATTTATAAAAATTTGTGCCAGTGACACGAAAAATAAATTTGTGCTCAAGGCACGAAAAAAAGCTGAAAGTCGTGCCAAGGACACGACAAACTATTTTTAGAAATTTGTGCGAGTGACACGAAAAATACATTCGTGCTCAAGGCACAAAATATAGCTGAAAGTCGTGCCACGGACACAAAAAACGATTTATAAAAATTTGTGCCAGTGACACGAAAAAGACATTCGTGCTCAAGACACGAAATAAAGCTGAAAGTCGTGTCACTGACACAAAAAACTATTTATAAAAATTTGTGCCAGTGACACAAAAAAGACATTTGTGCTCAAGACACGAAATAAAGCTGAAAGTCGTGTCACTGACACAAAAAACGATTTATAAAAATTTGTGCCAGTGACACAAAAAAGGCATTCGTGCTCAAGACACGAAATAAAGCTGAAAGTCGTGTCACTGACACAAAAAAATATTTATTAAAATTTGTGCCAGTGACACGAAAAAGACATTCGTGCTCAAGAAACGAAATAAAGCTGAAAGTCGTGCCACTGACACAAAAAATATTTCAAAAAATGTGTTCCAGTGACACAAAAAAGACATTCGTGCTGAAGGCACAAAAAAGCTATAAGTCGTGCGACGGAACACGAAAAACGATTTATAAAAAATTGTGCCAGTGACACGAAAAAGAAATTCATTCTCAAGGCACGAAATAAAGCTGAAAGTCATGCCACTGACACAAAAAACTATTTTTAAAAATTTGTGCCAGTGACACGAAAAAGACATTTGTGCTCAAGGCACGAAAAAAAGCTGAAAGTCGTGCCAAGGACACGACAAACTATTTTTAGAAATTTGTGCGAGTGACACAAAAAAGACATTCGTGCTGAAGGCACAAAATAAAGCTGAAAGTCGTGCCACGGACACAAAAAACTACTTGTAAAAATTTGTGCCAGTGACACGAAAAAGACATTCGTGCTCAAGACACGAAATAAAGCTGAAAGTCGTGTCACTGACACAAAAAACTATTTATAAAAATTTGTGCCAGTGACACAAAAAAGACATTTGTGTTAAAGACACAAAAAAGCTATAAGTCGTGCCACGGAACACGAAAACGATTTATACAAAATTGTGCCAGTGACACGAAAAAGAAATTCATTCTCAAGGCACGAAATAAAGCTGAAAGTCATTCCACTGACACAAAAAACTATTTATAAAAATTTGTGCCAGTGACACGAAAAATAAATTTGTGCTCAAGGCACGAAAAAAAACTGAAAGTCGTGCCAAGGACACGACAAACTATTTTTAGAAATTTGTGCGAGTGACACGAAAAATACATTCGTGCTCAAGGCACAAAATATAGCTGAAAGTCGTGCCACGGACACAAAAAACGATTTATAAAAATTTGTGCCAGTGACACGAAAAAGACATTCGTGCTCAAGACATGAAATAAAGCTGAAAGTCGTGTCACTGACACAAAAAACTATTTATAAAAATTTGTGCCAGTGACACAAAAAAGAAATTTGTGCTCAAGACACGAAATAAAGCTGAAAGTCGTGTCACTGACACAAAAAACTATTTATAAAAATTTGTGCCAGTGACACGAAAAAGACATTCGTGCTCAAGAAACGAAATAAAGCTGAAAGTCGTGCCACTGACACAAAAAATATTTCAAAAAATGTGTTCCAGTGACACAAAAAAGACATTCGTGCTGAAGGCACAAAAAAGCTATAAGTCGTGCGACGGAACACGAAAAATGATTTATAAAAAATTGTGCCAGTGACACGAAAAAGAAATTCATTCTCAAGACACGAAATAAAGCTGAAAGTCATGCCACTGACACAAAAAACTATTTATAAAAATTTGTGCCAGTGACACGAAAAAGACATTTGTGCTCAAGGCACGAAAAAAAGCTGAAAGTCGTGCCAAGGACACGACAAACTATTTTTAGAAATTTGTGCGAGTGACACAAAAAAGACATTCGTGCTGAAGGCACAAAATAAAGCTGAAAGTCGTGCCACGGACACAAAAAACTACTTGTAAAAATTTGTGCCAGTGACACGAAAAAGACATTCGTGCTCAAGACACGAAATAAAGCTGAAAGTCGTGTCACTGACACAAAAAACTATTTATAAAAATTTGTGCCAGTGACACAAAAAAGACATTTGTGCTAAAGGCACAAAAAAGCTATAAGTCGTGCCACGGAACACGAAAAACGATTTATACAAAATTGTGCCAGTGACACGAAAAAGAAATTCATTCTCAAGGCACGAAATAAAGCTGAAAGTCATTCCACTGACACAAAAAACTATTTATAAAAATTTGTGCCAGTGACACGAAAAATAAATTTGTGCTCAAGGCACGAAAAAAAACTGAAAGTCGTGCCAAGGACACGACAAACTATTTTTAGAAATTTGTGCGAGTGACACGAAAAATACATTCGTGCTCAAGGCACAAAATATAGCTGAAAGTCGTGCCACGGACACAAAAAACGATTTATAAAAATTTGTGCCAGTGACACGAAAAAGACATTCGTGCTCAAGACATGAAATAAAGCTGAAAGTCGTGTCACTGACACAAAAAACTATTTATAAAAATTTGTGCCAGTGACACAAAAAAGACATTTGTGCTCAAGACACGAAATAAAGCTGAAAGTCGTGTCACTGACACAAAAAACTATTTATAAAAATTTGTGCCAGTGACACAAAAAAGACATTTGTGCTCAAGACACGAAATAAAGCTGAAAGTCGTGTCACTGACACAAAAAACTATTTATAAAAATTTGTGCCAGTGACACGAAAAAGACATTCGTGCTCAAGAAACGAAATAAAGCTGAAAGTCGTGCCACTGACACAAAAAATATTTCAAAAAATGTGTTCCAGTGACACAAAAAAGACATTCGTGCTGAAGGCACAAAAAAGCTATAAGTCGTGCGACGGAACACGAAAAACGATTTATAAAAAATTGTGCCAGTGACACGAAAAAGAAATTCATTCTCAAGGCACGAAATAAAGCTGAAAGTCATGCCACTGACACAAAAAACTATTTATAAAAATTTGTGCCAGTGACACGAAAAAGACATTTGTGCACAAGGCACGAAAAAAAGCTGAAAGTCGTGCCAAGGACACGACAAACTATTTTTAGAAATTTGTGCGAGTGACACGAAAAATACATTCGTGCTCAAGGCACAAAATATAGCTGAAAGTCGTGCCACGGACACAAAAAACGATTTATAAAAATTTGTGCCAGTGACACGAAAAAGACATTCGTGCTCAAGACATGAAATAAAGCTGAAAGTCGTGTCACTGACACAAAAAACTATTTATAAAAATTTGTGCCAGTGACACAAAAAAGACATTTGTGCTCAAGACACGAAATAAAGCTGAAAGTCGTGTCACTGACACAAAAAACTATTTATAAAAATTTGTGCCAGTGACACGAAAAAGACATTCGTGCTCAAGAAACGAAATAAAGCTGAAAGTCGTGCCACTGACACAAAAAATATTTCAAAAAATGTGTTCCAGTGACACAAAAAAGACATTCGTGCTGAAGGCACAAAAAAGCTATAAGTCGTGCGACGGAACACGAAAAATGATTTATAAAAAATTGTGCCAGTGACACGAAAAAGAAATTCATTCTCAAGACACGAAATAAAGCTGAAAGTCATGCCACTGACACAAAAAACTATTTATAAAAATTTGTGCCAGTGACACGAAAAAGACATTTGTGCTCAAGGCACGAAAAAAAGCTGAAAGTCGTGCCAAGGACACGACAAACTATTTTTAGAAATTTGTGCGAGTGACACAAAAAAGACATTCGTGCTGAAGGCACAAAATAAAGCTGAAAGTCGTGCCACGGACACAAAAAACTACTTGTAAAAATTTGTGCCAGTGACACGAAAAAGACATTCGTGCTCAAGACACGAAATAAAGCTGAAAGTCGTGTCACTGACACAAAAAACTATTTATAAAAATTTGTGCCAGTGACACAAAAAAGACATTTGTGCTAAAGGCACAAAAAAGCTATAAGTCGTGCCACGGAACACGAAAAACGATTTATACAAAATTGTGCCAGTGACACGAAAAAGAAATTCATTCTCAAGGCACGAAATAAAGCTGAAAGTCATTCCACTGACACAAAAAACTATTTATAAAAATTTGTGCCAGTGACACGAAAAATAAATTTGTGCTCAAGGCACGAAAAAAAACTGAAAGTCGTGCCAAGGACACGACAAACTATTTTTAGAAATTTGTGCGAGTGACACGAAAAATACATTCGTGCTCAAGGCACAAAATATAGCTGAAAGTCGTGCCACGGACACAAAAAACGATTTATAAAAATTTGTGCCAGTGACACGAAAAAGACATTCGTGCTCAAGACATGAAATAAAGCTGAAAGTCGTGTCACTGACACAAAAAACTATTTATAAAAATTTGTGCCAGTGACACAAAAAAGACATTTGTGCTCAAGACACGAAATAAAGCTGAAAGTCGTGTCACTGACACAAAAAACTATTTATAAAAATTTGTGCCAGTGACACAAAAAAGACATTTGTGCTCAAGACACGAAATAAAGCTGAAAGTCGTGTCACTGACACAAAAAACTATTTATAAAAATTTGTGCCAGTGACACGAAAAAGACATTCGTGCTCAAGAAACGAAATAAAGCTGAAAGTCGTGCCACTGACACAAAAAATATTTCAAAAAATGTGTTCCAGTGACACAAAAAAGACATTCGTGCTGAAGGCACAAAAAAGCTATAAGTCGTGCGACGGAACACGAAAAACGATTTATAAAAAATTGTGCCAGTGACACGAAAAAGAAATTCATTCTCAAGGCACGAAATAAAGCTGAAAGTCATGCCACTGACACAAAAAACTATTTATAAAAATTTGTGCCAGTGACACGAAAAAGACATTTGTGCACAAGGCACGAAAAAAAGCTGAAAGTCGTGCCACGGACACGACAAACTATTTTAAGAAATTTGGGCGAGTGACATGTAAAAGACATTCATGCTAAAGGCACAAAAAGCTGAATTTTTTTGTGACTATAATACGACTTTCTGTGAGATCATGTTGAACAAACAGCTTTTGCTGTCCAAATGCAACTTCAATACAAATTTGTGCAAACTGTGATGTTATGCGCATGTGTATTACCCATTCAGATATCGTGTAACATCGGCAAGTACTGGCCTGACATGCATACTGGCAAACATTTTTTGTCTTTTTTACGGATTTTCAGTTTTTAGGACATTCCTAGAATATAAATATAAAAATATACAATTATATTTCATTTAATTCAAATTAATGAATCACATTATGCTATGATAAAGTATGCTAAATATTTGTATGCATATCGGAGTGTTATAGCCTTAGTTTACGAAAATGTAAAGGGTACATTTCACAAGAGTTTTTTAAGATGTCAAATAAATCTTTGGTGTCCCCAGAGTACGTATGTGAAGTTCTAGCTCAAAATACAATATAGATATTTTATTATAACATGTTAAAATAGCTTTCTTGTAGGTGTGAGGAAAAATTTGACGTTTTGGGTGTGTCCTTTAAAATGCAAATTAGCTGAAACGGGAGTGCCGTGGTTGGATGTGCAGATTAGGAAGCAGTATTATCCCCTTCTGACATCACAAGGGGAGCCAAATTTCAATGACCTATTTTTTCACATGCTTGCAGAGAATGGTTTACCAAAACTAAATTACTGGGTTGATCTTTTTTCAAATTTTATAGGTTGATACAAGCACTGGAGACCCAATTATAACACTTAAACATGGAAAAAGTCAGATTTTTATGATATATCCCCTTTAAGATTAAAAAACCATAGTGTTTGAGGTGCGCAATACATTGTAATTAAGTGCATCTGGTCAATTTGATGTAAAGCTGTGGGCTGAAATGGGAAAATAATATGTTTTCCTAAGAGGTATAATCCAGTAAAAGTGAGCAATAATGTTTTTAGGCTCCAACCATGAACTTTGCCTGGTACTTCATGACATTTAGAGGTTTGCGTGGGAACCCCAAGTCCTTAAGCATTCCAGTGTGGTTTTTGGCTTAGCGGTGCGAGACCCACACACACTCACAAAGTGATTTTGATCCACAACTGCAGCTTGTTTCTGGGTGAGACATACTAAAGTAAGCAACACCTCTTGACAAGGTGTCTGCTCACAGCAGATCAGCCTTCGCTGACCCTGTCACTGTTTGTTCAGATGTTGCGACTGTTCTCATGTCAGTCTTGGTGTGACGTTCACACTTATGGAAGAATTGGGACTGAGAGAGAGAGAGAGTTTTGGGTCAGAGGAACTGATCGAAAATCAGCCTCGCTGTAGACGGTAAATCATAAAATATGATCCTGAGTCAGTTACCCAGCTTGTGATGTTTACAGAGATTACAGCCAGCAGAAGGAGTCCAATATCTTTGAAGAAGACACACGGTCTAAGTTCATGTAAAAAAAAATGAAAGAGGATAAAGTTTGAGAGCAGATCTGGGGTCAGACTCTTTGAAAGATCTTCAGTCAGATGGGAGAAACATGGGTAACCTCGCGGCTCCTTCACCTTTGATAGATGATTTTTTTCAAGAAAAAATATTCTTAGTATTTTTGTCTTGTTTTCAGTAAAAATATCAAAAAATTAAGTGATTTTGTGCATAAAACAAGCAAAAATCTTGAACATTTTTTTAAACACTAAATTTGATAAAAATTTTAAAAAAATTGCTTACCCCATTGGCAGATTTTTTTGCTTGTTTTATGCACAAAATCGGTTAAATTTGATATTTTTGGTCTAAAAACTAGATTTATTTTCTTGGGTCATCTTATTTTTAGAATTTTTAGATATTTTTACTAAAAACAAGACAAAAATACTAAGAAGTCATTTCTTGAAAATAATTTTTTGCAGTGCAGATTTTAAATTAAAAGAATCAAAACAAAGTGAAACACACGGAATAAGGTAAACATGTACCAGATTTACACAAGCGTGCCACACAAGCCCTGAAAAGTGAAGCCAAAACATCTCAATCGCCCCCTAGTGACTGGTCCTAGTATAGGTCATAAACCCCGCCTCCCCCATGTTATTTAATATGACTTGAGACAATCAATTATCTTCTTTCCTAAGCTGGTTTCTGTCATTTACTGTAGTTTTTATCAAGCTGATGTAAATTCAAGTGTTTGTTTTTAATATAAGTTTGTTTTTAGTTAGTTATTTAATGCTATAAAACGGTGGTGTTACGTCATGATTGACAGCTGTAAAATGCGCATTCTGCAAGAGCAAGGGCGGGGTCTTGATTTCGTGGCTTTACTTCCTGCTCACTACTGCGCAGGACTGGTCCCAAAATCGCTACTGCGCGGACTCAAGACCCAAGATGTCAGCGCCGTATCGGGACACTGGCGGCTTCACTTTTCACTAATGGAAGAGAGCGAACGGGCGTTGTCCATCTTTTTTTACATTCTATGGGTTTACATCATTAGACTTTAGTAAAGTCTGGTTCCCCATAGGTAAGTGATGTTGACACAATGGTTTTGGTTTCTTAAAGGGATAGTTCGGCCAAAAATGATATTAAACCCATGATTTACTCACCCCCAAGCTGTCCGAGTTGCATGTCCATCGTTTTTCAGACAATCACAGTTTCGGATATTTTAGAAAATGTTTTAGATCTTTCAGTTGATTAAATGTAATGTTACGGGGTCCACGACCTTCAAGTCCAAAAAAAGTGCGTCCATCCTTCACAATATAAATCCAAACGGCTCCAGGATGATAAACAAAGGTCTTCTGAGGGTAATCCGCGCTGTGTTGTTGTAGAAATATCCATATTTAAAACTTTATAAACGTAAATAAATACCTTCCGGTAGCGCCGCCATCTTAGACTCCTCTGTATTCAGGAGAAAGTATTAGCGTAGTGTATGCACTTTTCTTAGTGACGTATGACAAATTCGGAGGGCGGGGGCACAGAGCAGCAGCAGAGTAGCCTCCGTAGGCTGCGTAAGCTCTCATCCTGAATGCGGACGCGACTAAGATGGCGGCGCTACCGGAAGGTAGTTATTTACGTTAATAAAGTTTTAAATATGGATATTTCTACAACAACACCGCACGGATTACCCTCAGAAGACCTTTGTTTATCATTCTGGAGCCGTTTGGATTTATTTTGTGAAGGATGGACGCACTTTTTTGGACTTGAAGGTCGTGGACCCCGTAACATTACATTTAATCAACTGAAAGATCTAAAACATTTTCTAGAATATCCGAAAATGTGTTTGTCTGAAAAACGATGGACATATGCAACTTGGACAGCTTGGGGGTGAGTAAATCATGGGTTTAATATCATTTTTGGCCGAACTATCCCTTTATGGTTCGAAACTACAACCTTACCAGCCTAGATTTTTCACTACTACTCCTATTTTTACATGAAGTATTGAAAGTGGCAGTAAATGTTTAGGCAGTTCAAACTGTGTATTGCAGATAATTTCAGATTCGCCCCTTGACTAAAAAGCAACGTGTTCTCTACCCTACTGTTCGGCTCCGACAGGCTGCACAAAAGCAGGTCATTTGTCGAAACGAAAGAGACCCATTTCCTTCTATTTCCAGAAACTCAGCAAGCGCCTGTTCACTGCTGTTTATTCAGCTTTAGCAGCGTTTGGGTGGGGAAAGCCACAGCAGTGGCACAGAAGAAGAAACGCTTACTGCAGTCCTTTTGGCCCGTTGAAAGATGTGGCTGCTTTTCTTGGTGAAAACCTTCTGGATTGAGTGGTTTCCTCTCGGAGGCGGTAAGGTGTTACATTACACCAAAAGACTCTGATCTGATTCTGAATCTGTTTCAGACTAACACACATTGAGAAACAAAGCTCTACCACTGCCAACAATTCAAGGCTTTTGTAACCGGCACTTCTTAACAGAGGAGAAAGCTGTATTCCTCAGAGGTTTATTGCTATTTAAATGCTCCACAGACTTTATCGAGTTTTCAGTTGTTTTATTTAGGTATCAACTTGATATTTAGAAGTCTTGACATTTTAGAAGGTATCAACTTTGACACAAATTGGAAACAGTCACACAATTAAAAACAGTTCATACAGTGCAGTATGAACTGTTTTTAATTGTGTGACTGTTTCCAATTTGTGTCAAAGTTGATACCTTCTAAAATGTCAAGACTTCTAAATATCAAGTTGATACCTGTTTGATTTCCTGTAATCGATACTTTTACCCTTTAAAACTAGAAATGCACCAACATGTAAATCTTCCACCGATACCCGATTATTCTGACTAATATCTCCCAATATCGATGCCGATACCGATAGTTTGGTGGTTATATGAACTCACATTTACTAATTTCTAAAGATTACATTTTCTGAATGTTATTCATTCATATAATGACAATTAATATTGAACATTAAACTAGTGATGTTTCTTTACATTTTCCATACACAGAGCTCAAATTCATTGCATTCATTTACTTCTCTTTTGATTGACAGGATACATTGGCCATGACCATCGGCTGTTTTTAAACTATTGGCCAACATTGTTGGGGAAAGTTACTTTTAAAAGTAATGCATTGCTTAAGTTACTCCCTAAAAAGTAACTAATTGCGTTACTTTTCATGGAAAGTAATGCTTATGTTACTTTTAAGTTACTTTTAAGTTACTGTTACTTTTAAGTTACTTTTGCGTTACTTTTTCTTACATGGTTGAGGCTTGATCTCTTTCAGGCCTTGCAGTGTTTTTTATCATCGCAAAAATGTCAAGCTCTGGCCTGCCATCTCCGTTTCTGACTCAAACAGTGCATTATTTTACGTATGTTCAATTTAATTAAGTACATTATTTTATTTTTAAATTGAATTAATTAAACTAAAAAGTAACTTGCATTACTTTTTTTAAAAAGTAACTCAAATATGAATGTGTACATTTATAAAGTAATGCGTTACTTTACTCGTTACTTCAGAAAAGTAATATTATTACGTAATGCGCGTTACTTGTAATGCGTTACCCCCAACACTGTCGGCCAATAGCCATTATTTTCAACATACCGTACATTTTTGTAGCTCCAGATTTCACTCTCTTCCTGAAACGCACTGATTTCGTACAAAACTCATCGATTTGAAAAGCGCTGTGTCCCTGATTGACCAGCTAATCTGTACGTTCTGATTGGCCTGAATACCTCTGGCGTGAGCCGTAAATGTGATGCTCTTTACTATGTTTGAAAGATTCGCTCACAATGCAATGCTAACAGGAGTCAACTTACAGTCTGGAGGAAGGAATTATGATATTGTTGGTCTTGTCTACATCACCAATCCCAGGATGTAAACTGTTGCCTACAATCCGTGTGTTTGTTGTAGTCCAAGAAAAGAGATTCATGTTGGAGACAATAACTTGCGTCATTGTTTACGTTGGGATTTGTACCTTTTGCATATCATTAACATGTACTAATATACACTTACACACCAAAGGAAATGTAAAATCGAGTATCGGACCATAGGGGCCCTTAAAGACTTGTGAATGTAATGCTCAGTTACCCGAAATAAATCAGGCTTGATTACGTATGCAGCCTGCATACGTGACCTCCGGAGGATGCAGCCTTCCATTTGAGAAACGGCCATTTAGTATATGCAGGACCCTGAATATGCAAATGAGTCTCTACTACTTTGTCTATAAGCTTACTCCATAAAAACATAGAAGCAACAACATCAAAAACTCGATCCCAGAATTTCAATCTGTTAAGGCTGGTTGACCGACAATATCTGGAAGCTAGTGACGAAGCTTACAAAAACAACCGCATCCCATGCCACAGACTTGTATTCAAATCACAACATATGTTCTATAGACCAGTCATATAGATCTTAACTGTTAGATGTTGACAGGCCAAAATGCTGGTTCAGAAATATACTACATGAGACGTTTTACAGGACAATTTGAATTACCATTCCAAGGAAAGGTTGTGTTATAAAGACTTGAGGTATGAGGGTTGTGCTCAGATGATTTAAGTCATCTTCAGACCAGTGTCAACTGGAGCTCTGTAAAGATGTTCCCTTCCTCCTCAGGTATCTTTGGGTGTCCAGCATTAGCTCTGTGTTTTATAGTCTGAGCTCACGGCCAGTTATATAAGTGGCATGCTGATTCAGAAATGCTGAATCTACTGTCACTTGAGCAGTGGAAGAAGCTGCGTCCTAGGTTCCTCACTAAAGAGTAAACAGCAGCTGGTGGATTTACAGCAGAGACTGTAAACACAATAATCTACACTTTTAAAAATAAAGGCGCTAAAATGGGTTCTTCTCAGCATTGTTATAGAAAAACCAAACAAACCTTTCAGTCAAATGTTCTTAAAAGGACCATTTCTTTTTTTACCTATATGTAGTCTGCAGAAGACACTTTTCCACTACAAAAAAGCTTTTTTAACAGAACCTTAGAGCCTGACAGGATGTTTTAATCCAATATTTTTTAAGAGTATGGAAGCTGTACACCAAAGACCTCATATAGCTTGCAAATGGGAATGGGAAACAAATTGGGCTAAACACTGTGTGTGAACGAACTGTATAAAATATTTACATAACAAAGGTGGACAAGTATTTTGGTCCAACTTCAAACGCCCATATCTACACCCTAAATGATGCTGGGTTATTTTCAACTCAGCGTTGGGTCACAAAGGAAAAAGCCCAGCCCCTTGAATTGTAATTTAATGCTGGGTTGGTTTCAAGGGCGTCAGTTTGTGTTGAAAAGTGGTGGGGACAAAAGATCAGATGAAAAAACATTACAGCAGGACAGGAAAAATATTGAATAACGGCGCATAAAAAATGGGCAAAGTATAGGCTGGTCAACAACACAAAAATACTCTGTATAAAACCCTCAACAATGTCAACTGCACATGTAACAGTCCCTGCAACACCAGCTCAACCAAACAGTGCCAAAGCACCATAGAAAACAGCAGCACGTTTAGTCAATGATAACAATGAAATTCATTACATATGTAAAAGAAAACACACTATAAGCATACAACGCAACATATGTGACCCTGGATAACAAAACCAGAGGTACACTGCAAAAAATTATTTTCAAGAAAAAATGTTCTTTGTATTTTTGTCTTGTTTTCAGTAAAAATATCTAAAAATATCTTTTTCTTGATTTCAAATTGACCTAAGAAAATAAGTCTAGTTTTTAGACCAAAAATACCAAATGTAAGTGATTTTGTGCATAAAACAAGCAAAAAATCTGCCCATGAGGTAAGCAAAAAAATCTTGCACATTTTTCTTAAACACTAAATTCAAGAATAATTCAAGAAAAAATTGCTTACCCCATTGGAAGATTTTTTTTGCTTGTTTTATGCACAAAATCACTTACATTTGATATTTTTGGTCTAAAAAAATAGATTTTGCTCATCAAGAAAAAGCATCTTAATTGAATAATTTTTAGATATTTTTACTGAAAACAAGACAAAAATACTTAGAATTTTTTTTCTTGAAAATCTGACTTTCTTTCTTAGTATTTTTGTCTTGTTTTCAGTAGAAATATCAAAAAATTCTTAAATCAAGATGTATGTTCTTGATGAGCAAAATGACCTAAGAAAATAAGTTTTTAGACAAAAACTATACAATTTAAGTGAATTTGTGCTTAAAACAAGCAAAAAATCTGCCCATGAGGTAAGCAAAAAAATCTTGCACATTTTTCTTAAACACTAAATTCAAGAATAATTCAAGAAAAAATTGCTTACCCCATTGGAAGATTTTTTTTGCTTGTTTTATGCACAAAATCACTTACATTTGATATTTTTGGTCTAAAAAAATAGATTTTGCTCATCAAGAAAAAGCATCTTAATTTAAGAATTTTTAGATATTTTTACTGAAAACAAGACAAGAATTTTTTTTCTTGAAAATCTGACTTTCTTAGTATTTTTGTCTTGTTTTCAGTAGAAATATCTAAAAATTCTTAAATCAAGATGTATGTTCTTGATGAGCAAAATGACCTAAGAAAATAAGTTTTTAGACAAAAACTATACAATTTAAGTGAATTTGTGATTAAAACAAGCAAAAATATCTGCCAATGGGGTGAGAAAATGTTGCCTAAATTAAGTGTTTAAGAAAAAATTAATCTTATTTTTAGATTTTTGCCCATTGGCAGATATTTTTGCTTGTTTTAATCACAAATTCACTTAAATTGTATATTTTTGGTCTAAAAACTAGACTTATTTTCTTAGGTCATATTGCTCATCAAGAAAAAGCATCTTGATTTAAGAATTTATAGATATTTCTACTGAAAACAAGACAAAAATACTAAGTAAGAAAGTCATTTTTGCAGTGTAAGTCGTTGATTTTTCAGAACATTTTAACCAAATGCTTTCAAAAAGTGGTGGGAACAAAATCAGCCATTACAAAAAGTTGTGGGAACTGTCCCCAGCGTCCCCATGTGTAAATGACACCTATGGTTGGTTTATCCTATTGTTGGGTCAAATAAAAAAAAATTCTGGGTTAATTTAACCCAACAACTGGGCTTGGTTCTTTTTGACCAAATGCTGGTTTAAAAATAAACCAGAACATCTTGACTTGGACCAATAAACAACCAGGAGCCAACCAGAAGACCCTAGCATCTGCACCTCACCATTGTAAAAGCTACTCAGGAACATCTTAGTAAACTCATAGCAACAACAGTTTCAAAACCTACAAAAATAAAATGCTGGGTTATTTTCAACCCGGTCTTGGGTAAAAAATTTACAAACCCAGTCGTTGGGTGAAATTAACCTAGGCATTGGGTGGGTCAAATGGGGCGAGCCGAGTCCGCTGGGTTGTAATTTAACCCATGCTGGTTTGTTTCATCCCAAAATGCTGTATTGTTTTAACCCATTTTTGACCTAATGCTCGGTTAAAAATAACCCAACATTTTTTCTAAAATTATTTTTTTAAGTTAATTTTAACCAATAGTTTGGAAAAATATGGTAATTTCCCACAATCTACACTCTAAAAATTGCTGGGTTATTTACAACCCAGTGTTGGGTCAAAAAGGGATGAACCACATAGCTTATTTTAATTTTTAATAGGCAACGTAAAGTCCTTTTGGTTACATGCAGTAAAAACAAAATACCAGTATCGTTTCACACAAACTGCATGTCTGGATCTACATTTTTCCTACAGTCCCTTGGGGAACCTTAAGAAACACATGTATTATTTGTTTTCACAGCCCAGTGTGTGCACCTGTGAGGGACATTTGTTCAGAGGATCCCATTAATAACCTCTGGTCTATACATTAGCTAAGACAGCCGAACTGTTGAACTGCCTCGGTTGACCCGCTGGGAGACAATACCGCTGAAAGATGCTGAATGTAGAAGAGCACTTTAAAATAGGGTTGTATTTGTTAACATTAGTTTACACATTAACATGAACAATACTTCTACAGCATTTATTAATTACAGTTTTAGTTACAAAAGTTGTAACTGTTAAAAGGGACATTTCATAAGACCTTTTTAAGATGCAAATGAATATTTGGTGCCCCCAGAGTACGTATGTGAAGTTTTAGCTCAAAATATCATATAGATATTTTATTGTAACATGTTAAAATTGCCACTTTGTAGGTTTTCGTTTTGGGGTGTGTCCTTTTAAATGCAAATGCGTTTATCTCTGCACAAAATGGCAGTTCCGTGGTTGGATAGTGCAGATTAAGGGACGGTATTATCCCCTTCTGACTTCACAAGGGGTGCCGAATTTCAGTGACATATTTTTTCACATGCTTTCAGAGAATGGTTTACCAAAACCACTAAGTTACTGGATTATGCTAGGTTGATGCACTGGTGACTCAATTATAGCACTTACACATGGAAAAAGTCAGATTTATTCATTTTTTTTATAGTTTATGCCATATCGGATTTGCAAACCAAAGTTAAACCTCACTTTAAAATTTGTATTCCCACTGTTGACTGTGCTTCTGTACATTTTCACCGTGACAAACTGAAGATAGTATCCTGTATTTGGAAGTGTTTTCAGATCATGTCTGAAAAGGGACGTCAAGACAATAAACAGCCACCCAAGAGAACATGGATAGCATCCCACCAGTCTCACTGTTTAGGGATGACACCACACGCCGTAATGTTGGGCAACCCCACTGTCAAGCATGCCAAAAATAGTCATGTGCACAACCGTACCACTGGAAGCTCTCCATCCGTCCCATTGTGCCTACGGAGTTTACACTGAAAAGACGTCAGACTCCAAGCAGATTCCTTCTTGTCTACACAAATAAGACTGAGAGTTTTAAAGCCACAGGTTCTTGGCTGCATTCTTCTGGATGATCTCACTTTTGGCTTTCTGTGAGGTATTACAAACTTTAGTCAGACCTAGTGGCCCATCCGAAGGTGTTAACTGCCGTGTTAATGCTATTTATTGAATGGAATCACATCTCAGAAAGCAAACCAAAGAGAGCTGGTTTTCATTCAGAGGTGAGAACACAGTCTAAAATGAGTCAAACAGCTGCGACAACAGAAAAGTTTCGTTTTTTCTTCATTGTGAATTCCACTTTAGGCCCGATGTGTTGCTGTATGCCCGGTGAGCATTTCTTTGGCAGCGTGAAGATCATGAATTTTATTTCCAGAAATCGCACATACAGTAGTGATGTTAAATGCACTATATAAGTTTAAAAAGCAAAGCATTCACATAATGTCACTCATAACCTTGCCCTCTAGTTATCAATCTCATCAAGTCTCATAATTTAATATTAATATTAAAATTTGATTTTAATAATTTATTTCATATTTAGGCCTATTTCAATATTTGACATGATCTTACTCAGTATAATATTAAGATTATATTTTCACAGAATGCTCTTTGTATCATGTAGGATGATTTTATGTAACAGTAAATCACCAAAAAATTCTCTGTCAAATGCATGTTAAATTAAATGGCTGTGCACTTAGGGGTCAAGGACTTGACGTTAATTATTTTGTGTCCTTATGGTTCAATTAAATGTACAAGGGTTAAAATTTCAAAATAAATTTGCAGATTACTTGCATACGTTCTCTTTTTTGAGGACCAAGTCTAAAATTTCTGCTTTTATTTCATTTTGAAAGAATTTTGGGGGGATAATTGCAAAAATGTCAATGTGGTGTAACCGATCTGTGTCAATTGGTGTAACTTGTATTCTTTTTTAAATGAAAATATAAATAAATTCATAAAAATTGTGGAATAAAATATATTCATCTAGTTTAGTGTAATATGATTTTTTTTAATATGACATTTTACATCATTTGTCAAAGATTATTTAGAAAACAGAGCTGTTTTCAGCATATGTCAGGACAAATATTACAAAAACGCATTAAAATTTACATTTAGACATAACAAATAAAATATATTTAATTTTTTTATGGTTACGCTTACATGCCATATGGATAAAATATTTAATATTTCTCATTCTTTGGCGCAATTGGCGGTTACACCATTTGACATTTTCAGGTCCATTCAGTCTTAACTTTCATTAAAATGGTGCAAATGTAATTTTTATTGGATGAAATTAACATTAATACACTATGTGAATTGAAATAAACCTGATGCGTGCTTTTAAAACAAGTTTTTTTGAACGATTTTTTAATTTCTCATCTTGCCAAACCGTTTTTGTCACTGACCCATAAATGGTTTCAGCAATAACATAATCAACGGCTTCTGTGGACCAAAGGTAACTTCCAGTGGACATCCGTTAAAATCAATAACAACGGACCCCCTCTCAGGTAGGTTATTTTTAAGACAAGCAAAATAAATAACCAGTAAATTACCTCAAAACGATCCTTAAATCTTGCCTTGGTGTTCAATGTCTCCCCTATGTTCTCCCACTCTCCCCTCGTTTTTTTTAAACCCAAAACATTGTTATTTTCAACAAATTTGTTCCAGAGGTCAGTTTAGTCATCCAGACCGATAAACATGCACAGACCGGAAGTTAACTTCGGAAAGACGCGTAACCACGGCAACGCGCATGCGTCCGATGAAACCATAGAATCGGTCAGTGAGTGCAGTACCTTGTAGTGAATTTCTAGGTGAACTTTTATAAAAAAAAAAAAAAAACAACAAACAATAGACAGTGCTCCAAAGAAGCACAACTTGTCTCACAAACACCCCTAAATCTGTTTTCAAGTTCTGAGAATAGTTTAAGTGAACTGAGAATAGATTTGAATGGGGAAAAAGACACAAACGTCTCATGTTCCTGCATTCCTTCATCTATGCTATGCACATCATTTCCTAATCGATTCAAGACCTAAAAGTTTAAATGGATTTGTCAGAAATGTACATTCCTGTGTCTCAGAAGAACATTTTTACTGAATGAATATAACAATCGTTCAAACAGTTCAATGGGCTGTAAATCTTTGAGGCGCGTGAGAGAGAAACGCGACCGCTGCGTGCTCGCAGTGCCAGCGTCATTCCTGTGGTGTGCGACTAAAGAAATCTAAACAAAGTCTCCCAAATAGTCTCTAATTTCACAAAAATGCGTCTAGCTGAAAGCAAACGGAAGAAAGTAATGCTGCTAGACACAAAGCTAAATATGACCAAACATCAACCAGCTTAAACAGCAGAAATTATTTTTTCAAACATTTTTAAACTTTCAGGCTATTTTCTTCAAACATTACTAAACATAACTAAGAAGTACACATTTGCACATAAATAAAGAGTTCATATTAGTACAGTATACAAATGTATATATCTGTATCTAAATGATACAGAATGACCTTTTTGAGGGGTACTACCACTGGCCAATGACTGTCTGTACGAAAAACCATTTATTACATTTATGCATTAGGCAGACACTTTTTTCAGACTTACAGTGCATTCAATCAAGATATCGGTTTTATCAGCATCTGTGTTCCCATGAATCAAACCCACAACCTTTGCACTGCTAATGTAATGCCCAATCTGAGTTATAGTATATACAGTAACCTCTATCTGATTATGTCTTACAGAAACATACCATGAACACAAGCTATTGCAAGTTCATAGTTTTGCCAAATGTATGAGTACCCTTTCATTTCTCTGGGTTCGCGTCATTACCAAGATTTCCCATCATGCCTCAGATCAGACTTTTAAAGAATTCGGTCAGCCAGGTGCAGCTCCACACATGGCTGCACAGAGTCATGCGCTTGATATGGGTTTGGGCTTCATTTCAACACCATTAACCCAACATTTGGGTTTAATGCGTGACTTTAAAGGGTTTTGAATATGGACCTCAGTTGTGGAGAAAGAAGAATTTTAATGTTCAAAGCAAACAGCAGAAGTTGGACACATGATATTCAAGACTTCCACAGCCTACTAAACAAAATGTAAGAAAACATTTTGAATGGATCAGACTCAAAAGCCAAAATGAACAGCCTTTCTGGTTTGCTCTAAAAATGCTGGGTTGTTATAGTTGGGTAAAATATGGACAAATCCCATTATTGAGTTAAATTAAAGGGAAAGTTTACCCAAAAATGAAAATGTTATCATTTACAAACCTGTATTTATTTCTTTGTTCTGATGTACACAAATAAAGATATTTTGAACCAAATGGATCAGAGGCCCCATGGGCTTCCATAGTATCAATTTTTCCTACTATGGATGTCAATGGGGCCTCTAAGCAGTTTGGTCACAAACATTCCTCAAAATATCTTTATTTGCAATGGTTTGTAACAACATGAGAGTAAGTAAATGATGACAGAATTTGTATTTTTGGGTGTACTATCCCTTTAACCTGAAAACGTCTATATATGACCCAACTATGGGTTAAAACAACATAAAAACTTGTATACACACATTTAATATGTGTGTGGTATACCTTTGTAGTGGTTAAAAAGACTCAATACTCATACAAACTCCAGCAACCAATGTTGATCATACAAGCTTTATTCAGCTGGGCGTCTCTGACTCCCTTTATCTTTGGCATTTATACGTGAACAGAACTAAATGTCCCTTTAAACTGCAAATTTAACTTAAAAAAGGAAAACTAATAAAATAATGTAACTGAATAATGCATGCAAATGTTTCTTTCAAATTGAACATCTACTGTTATTTGATGCAACACTATGCACCCAGTTTTTTTGTTCTTATGAGAATGGCCTTGTTCTGGAGCTGAAGGAAAAATGCCACATGTCCTTTTATGGTCACACACGCACTGTAATTTGGCCATATATCATTCCAAAGATGAGCGTGACCACAAAGCCTAAAGGAGTTAGAGAGACACCTACAGGAGAAAATGTGTTATATCTTAGAAAAACAGCATTATACACAGCCATTATAGCCTAAATAGTGGAAATTATTATTGGGATATTATAAAATGCCAATTCTTTTTTTTTTAAGTTGGCATTTGCTTGATTTATTATCCAATTCGACAGAGAAAAGCAGCAAATATATATATATGTAAATAAATGGGAACATAAACAAGGAAATTAATATTCACCAAAACATCCGAATTCTCTTGAAACAAAAATGGGCAGTACAGTACCCCAGTAAACATTTAGGGACATACATATATTTGTATACATTTGATACATATATGTACCCCTATGGAACTAATTTGAACTCTTAAGTTGCGTTTTTTTAAAGGGTACCACCTCTCAGTGACAGCTGACGAGTTTTTCACCATCTTTTCTGGCAGTTTATCATTGTAAAAAACATTATATAATTTTTTATTAAATTAAACTTTGTGTCTGTAGTCGCTCCTTCAATGCAAGTTTATAACAGTGGTTTACAAACCATGGTCACGAGACAGTCGCGGAATGATTTAAGAATATTGTTATACTAAAATAATTAACAGCTTCAGACGCATACACATTTGAAAAACCTCATCACTAATAAGAACATATAAATAAATCCTTAGTGATCGCCAACACACCGTTTTTCTGTTTCAGTAACTTGCTGTCGTTGAAAAGGGCTTGCTCCGCAGATCGGGGGCTGTACTCCATGCAGCGCTGCGCAGACCGATCGGAGGATGATATCAAGAAACCGCGAGAGCACAGATTTCGAATTGTTCTCGCGGTAGAATGAGGTCATATGCCGAACACTCTGCAGCGCAAGCACCGCATCAAGTACTGTATAACGCAACATAGCACCTACCGTTTGTAACTTGATTCTGATTGGCCGTTGCGTATGCGCCCAACACGCTCGTCTCGCAGCTCGCGTGACTCAAAAGTATGAACAATAATACGTTTATGTCTACCTGAATAAGTCATTTATATTTCTGTTGAACATAAAAACACACATTTACAAGTCACAGTTTGCTGAAACGCTTTATTTTTAGGGAAATACAAAAAATACTTTCGTGACCAGATAAATATTATACATACAGCATTTTAATGTTCATATTAATATTATTATTATTCATGTTACTATGTCAGTTGATTAAAGAAAGCCCTAACTATATTTCAAAAGGCGATAGTTCTTGCCGTTTTCTTCGGTTCCAATGAAAGACACATTTTCAACCACATATTGCAATATCTTCATTATAGCTATTACTGGACGTAAACATAAAACAAAACTTCATACATAGTGGTTTATTAAAGTTGAAAACAAGAGTCTTACACTTTTTTTGGAGATTTATCAACACAATCTCTTGCAATGCATACGTATTGTTCGAGGTGGCTAATTCGTACGACTACATTCGTATCTTCTTGCTTTCGCTTCCATGACGTCAGGGTTAGGGGTGGGCTTTCTATATTGTTTTTTCTAATAATTGTATGTTTATGTACACTTCGTACGAATGTATACGAATTAGTCAAAACGTAAAATACGTATGGTTGGATGTGCTGTAATATACTTTTTAACTGGACAGTCTGAACGCAATCTTTTTCCTTAGATTCAATACTGTGGCTTGTTTATTCATTGTGAGGTTATATATCTAAACATCTAAAGAGTTTATTACATACAGTATGGCAGTAAAGCGGCCTGCCAAGGCAATCTTTAGGCCTCAGTAGGCACAGTATTGCAGAACAGGATTGAGTAACCATCAATAAATCATCCAATGGTGATCCTATTTAGCGCCACAATGCTGTACTGTACACATACAAAGCAAGTAACAGGACAAAAAACATCTGCCTCACTTCTCTGAAACAAGACAATGTTTCATACTCGCTCGGTGTAGTTCGTATGCTGTTCCGAGGCCGGTTTTGCGGTTGCTCATAGTTATGTTTCAGATCCATGGAGCAAAATCTGGTCCACAAGCAGCATAAAATAGCAACGTACACACCGAGCTACCAAAGTCAGAATAAGGCACTATGACACAATGCAGTCCAGATTTGAAGAGAAGACATTAACACAACAGTCAGTATAGCTCATCTCTAATAAGTGCCATGTTATTTACGTAACACAAACAGAAAACCGAAAGAAGAAAATATTGTATCTTACCAAAAACATTCACAATGTACACGAAAAGCAGAATAAAGACGACATTGAAAGATCACTGACGGCAATTAAAGAGCTCACAAAAGAAATCCTGTCATTGTGCATTCACCCTTATGTCATTCAAAACCTAATGGCTCTTACTTCTGTAGAAAAAAAAGATAATTTGAGAATTATCTATACAATTTTGATTTTGTGTCCATACAATTAAAATGTGGTCCCAGGTTCTTCGGTTACCAGCGTTCTTCAAAATATCATTTGTGTTGTGCAGAAGAAAGAGTCATACAGGTTTGAAATGACATTAAGGTAAGTAAATGATGAAAAAATTCATTTTTGGGTGATGTACTATCCCTTCAAAGGGTTAGTTTCCCCAGAAATGAAAATAATGTCATTAATGACTCACCCTCATGTCGTTCCAAACTCGTAAGACCTCCGTTCATCTTCGGAACACAGTTTAAGATGTTTTATATTTAGCCCGAGAGCTTGTTGACCCTTTATTGAAAATGTATGTACTGTCCATGTCCAGAAAGGTAATAAAAACATCAAGTCCATGTGACATTAGTGGGTCAGTTAGAATGTGTTGAAGCATCGAAAATACATTTTGGTCCAAAAATAACGACTTTATTCAGCATTGTCTTCTCTTCCGGGTCTGTTGTGAAGCACATGCGCAAGACTAAGGTCACGTGACTGCAGTGACGCAGATGACGTGTTATCTGGAGCGCCCCAGATGTTGTTATTTTTGTGCACCCGGGCTTCGTTTAGGCTCAGGGAGATGCACGCAAACTTCGCAAACATGTCTGAGGATAACACCTCATCCATGTCACGTGACTTTAGTCTCGCACATGCGCTTCACAACAGACACGGAAGAGAAGACAATGCTGAATTAAGTCGTCATTTTTGGACCAAAATGTATTTTCGATGCTTCAACACATTTTAACTGACCCACTGATGTCACATGGACTACTTTGATGATGTTTTTATTACCTTTCTAGACATGGACAGTATACCGTACATAGATTTTTAATGGGTCAACAAGCTCTCGGACTAAATATAAAACATCTTAAACTGTGTTCCGAAGATGAACGGAGGTCTTACGAGTTTGGAACGACATGAGGGTGAGTCATTAATGACATTATTTTCATTTTTGGGGGAACTATCCCTTTAATGTCATGAAGCTACCAATGAGATGTTTCCTATAATGTGTATTTAACCATTGAAGTTAAAGGAGTAGTCCACTTTAATGATGGGGCCCATTGACTTACCATAGTTTTTTTTATTCCTACTATGAAAAGTCAATGGACCCCATCTTTAAAGTGGACTACTCCTTTAAATCAAAGAAGTTAATCTGTGCACTCAAAAATATTTTCAAATCATCATCATTGGGTCAAAGCCAACAGTTGGGTTAAATTAACCCCAAATATTTCATAATTTGACCCATCAATGGGTTGAAACAACCCTGCGTAGGTCACACTGGGTCATTACAACCTAATGAGTTGGGTTCGTCCCTTTTTGACCCAACATTGAGTCATTTTTTATACCAATTAAGTGGGATTTTACTGTGGTACCATTTGGTAAAACTTTGACATATATTGACACTGAAAATAATGGTACATGTCCAAAAACCATATTAGTAGTTCAATGGTACTTATGTGCTAAGTGCAGTGAGATATCTGCTTACTGAATACTATATGCCGTGTTTACCATCAATGCCTTATTAGTTATATAGACTTATTGATAAGCATTATTGAGAAGCCTAAATTATAAAGATGTTATTAAACTGGCATTCCTTCCCATTGTCACACTGGAAGCTAAAAGTTAAGCGCATTGCATTGTGGGATATAGTGTTTAAAGCTGTGTGCTCTGGTTGCATACTGCATGTTTTGGCAGATATAATAGATCGACTAGTAATTCCATGCATACAGAAGTTGCATACTGTGCATAGTACACATGGTGCAGATACAGTACGACAGCAATAGTATGCTTTACCAAACATAGCGGTTGTGTTTGGGGAATCTGACAGTAGGTGTGTTCGACTTCAGAACCAACAGGTTGATGACATCAATATAGAGCGATTTGAAGCAGACTCCTCCTCTTGCTGTACTTTGATGTCCTCCGCCTGTTGGGGTTCTGTTGTTTAATGTTTGAAAGATATAAACAAACAAAACAATGCTACCATTTGTTTTGCAGGTGTACAGTCGTAACTGAGATAATTTACTGTATTATACAAACCTTTCTCTGTGCACTAAATCCAACCGTTTGCATGAATGGTCACTTGAATATCATAGCCACAGCGTTTCCAGATGCTTTTCAAACCATTGAAACCACCAGCAAAGAGCTACCAGTTAGAAGCCTTAAGCTACTCGATTTCTTCTATCAATAAATAACACGACAAAGCTCACCCGAACACTGTTCTCCTAAAATAACTACTAATAATTCATGAACTTAATAGAGATACAGTATGTTTAACTAGAGCAGTGCATCTGTTAGAAGCTTATCATCATGATATGACACCATACTTTATATGCACGCACAAAATTTCAGGTTTTGGGCTGCCTGCTTTAGTTTTTAAGATATGAATAGTTTCACAATGATTGTAAGTTGATGCAGTCATAAAACAGATTCATGACTCACTGACATAGTAAAGAACTTGACGGTAATGACAAATACATAAAAATGTGTACACGCATTCACGCACGCAAACTAACAAGTGGTTCAAACCTTAAAACAATACAAACGTAACAGAATAGCCCTAAGTAAGAGAAAACCAATTCATATCCGCCATTTGTGAGAGCCAAACAGCCAATCAGTGGTGCAAGTCCCATGCTGCCGTGAGTGGTGAGCCAATCACATTTAACTTAAGCTACCTGATATCAAAACAACCAATCGCGTGAGATATGGGTGTTCCTCTACGTAAGGAGGAGCAGCCGATCGTCATTAACAATCGCAAACCGAGGCAGGTATCGCGTCCAATCGGAAGTGTTCAACTCTGGTCTTCCCGCAGTTCGCTGGGCAGGAACTTGTATTGCTGCTGTCGGATGTGGGCGAGTTTCTTGCGGGCTTCCTCTAATTCTCTCTCCTTTCTTAGCATCTCCTCCTGCGCTGCAATGATCTGGTGCAAAACAATAGGACATTCATTAGGCCTCATTCATGAAAACCCACTGAAGGATAATCTCCGTAATGCAAGCGTGGTTTATTAATGCATATGAATTTGACATATAATTAAATGAGCATTATAATTTGATTAAAGTCATTGATTTTAATCTTTCACATGACCTTACTCAGTCAATATTTATGATATTAAGGTTATATTTTTACTGTTCTTTACATTATGTAGGATGATTTTATGTAAATCATTCACAGGCAGGGTCACATATCTGCTTCATAATGCTATCAAAATTGGTGTATTATATCAGGCACAACTGCATGTAATATCACTTAAAGGTTTTTTCTTCTGGCACTGTCTCTGATAGGAAAAAACCTTTTTAGTCTTTAGTGAAACCTGTAATTTTAGCATTACTGCACTCAAAATTTTTTAAGACTTATTGGAGTGTGGATCTCAAGCTATTTTCCAAAGAGAGAAACATATTTGTGGATTTAAGATATTCCTGGCCTTCAGAAAAAGGGCTGATTCAGTGAGAAAAGCCATGATTCCTGTATTAAACATACACAATTCACTTGATATCGGGGTCAATGACGTGACGTTAATTATTTTGTCTCCATATGGTTCAATTTAATGTAAAAGGGTTAATCTAATAAAAATAATTAGCAGATTACTTAAATGCACTCTCTTTTTTGAGGACCAAGTCCAAAATTTCTGGTTTTGTTTCATTTTAAGAGAATTTTTGGGGGGATAATTGCAAAAATGTCAATGTGGTGTAACCGGTCTGTGTCAATTGGTGTAACTAGTATTTTTTAACTGTAAATTAAAACTGAAAATATAAATATATTCATAAAAAATGTGGAATAAAAAAATATAATCATTTAGTTTAGTGTAATATGATTTTTTTTACATACATTTTTACATAATTTGTCAAAGATTATTTAGAAAACAGGGCTGTTTTCAGCATATGTCAGCACAAATATTACAAAAATGCATTCAAATTTACATTCAGAAATAACAAATAAAATGATTAATAATAAAATGATAATAAAATAACTAATAAAATATTTTTAAATGATTTTTTATGATTACGACTGAAATGCCATCAAGGTGGATAAAATATTTAATATTTCTCATTCTTTGGCGCAATTGGCGGTTACACCATTTGACATTTTCAGGTCCATTCAGTCTTAACTTTCATAAAATGGTGCAAATGTTATTTTTTATTGCATAAAATGTGCATTGAAATAAACCTTTTAAAAACAAGATTTTTCTCATCTAGCCAAACCGTTTTTGTCACTGACCCATCTAACATGTACAAAATGCCTTTTCAAAATGAGACATTCTGGATATTAGGGCTGGGCCGATCCACATTTTCTATTACCAATACGATTTCGATTACCTGTATTTTGAGTATCGACCGATCCCGATCCAATACTAGTATTTTTCTTGATCCATTTAGAATTGTGTGTGTATAAACACATAAATATATATACGCACACATATACACACAAAACATGTTGCACAAAATCAGGAGAATATCATGTCAAGTGAATTTTTCTAAAATGAGATACTAGTTAAAAGAATGTAAGTGTTCGTATTAATTTACGCTACTCCAGTGTATTAACTCAGCGAAACCATTCAGTTATGTGACCTTAAATATCTTCAAATATGCATTTGTTTTTCGCATAAGGCTGTTGAATATGTTAGGAAGCTTTTGAATATAGTGTATAATAACATTTATGGTGCTTTTATAATAGTTTGACTTTTCTGTAGCATGACAGTAACAACCACAAGTAACGCACAGTATCGGATTTGGATCGGCCCCGTTTATCCGATACCCGATCCAGCAAAAAAGGTCCGGATCGACCCGATTTCCGATCCAAAGTGTTGGATCGGCCCACCCCTACTGGATTATCTGGTAGGAAGAGAGCTTTAAATACACACAGACTTTAATGAATGTGCATCTGGGATGAAACAGAAAAATTAGCTGGAGAAATAGTGAGCCAATGTAAGATGCCAGCTGTGGAGAAAAATCCCAGTCATGCCTTGTGAATCCAAAATGAAGCTCTGAATGTTTTATTAATAGAAGCAATGTGGAGGTGTGTGACTGAGAGTGTGAATGATTCAGAAAGAAGTCTCACCTGAGCGATTCCTCCCACAAATTTCGTTTTAACCACAACGCTGTCGTCTTCGGCTTTGTCGAAAGCCGCTTTTTGCGCAGCCTTCACCAGGTGGTCGGATGCTCGTTTGACTGCATTACCAGCAGCCTGCGCACACAAACAACAAAGACAAATTAACGGAAAAATAAATTGTGAAATTGCAAGAAACATTCCCATACCAAACCGTTCTCGTTGCGTAACCGTTCTATTCAGTGCCGATCAGATCAGCATGTTAAAGTGCACCTATTTTATCGGTAAAAAACAACTTTATTTTGTGTATTTGGTATAATACAATGTGTTCGCGTGGTTTA
Source organism: Paramisgurnus dabryanus (assembly GCF_030506205.2). NCBI lineage: Eukaryota > Metazoa > Chordata > Actinopteri > Cypriniformes > Cobitidae > Paramisgurnus > Paramisgurnus dabryanus. The sequence continues at coordinate 7,463,229 of NC_133359.1, forward strand.
TGGTTCCAAAAACACATTATTTTCCACATACCGTACATTTTTGTAGCTCTTCCTTAAACGCTTTGATTTTGTACAAAACTCATCGATTTAAAAAGCGCTGTGTCCCTGACAGGCTCAGGAAGTAAACTGTTGCCTACAATCCGTGTGTTTGTTGTAGTCCAAGAAAAGACTCGCATCATCGTTTACCTTGGGGTTTGTAGCTTTAGCATACCGTTAACATGTACTAATACACAATTACACACCAAAGGAAATGTAAAATCTTTAATCGGACCATAGGAGCTCTTTAACCCTTTTATTTTCCACTAGGTGGCTGATAAAGCTGGAAGTATATAGTTCATCTTTTTATGCGTATGCACAGCCTCGCCAAGCATACATAGGCGTTGGAGGCATGCAGTACCTCTCCTGGCCTACATGGGTCCATAAGGAGTGGGTGTAGTGACGCCACAAGTTTAAACTCATATAAACGTCCATGTCCTCGTTCATGGTACAGTTGCATAAATGAGGATACTTCCTGACCTTTTGCACAATCTATTATATTGATGTAGCCGGTCCATTTTGTTTATGCAGTTGTTCATTGACTACCTCTTTATCTGGCACCACCCAGGGCACGGTTGCCACCTTGTGGATAAATTATTGCAAGAAAACTAAATGCGCATATGCAACCTATGCGTATAAAGTTACAAAATCCACCAGTGCATGTACAGTACGTGCGTATTATCGAAGTACTTTTAAGGAAATCGCATCACTCCACTGCCATATTTGGAAAGACCCACAAAACCTGTTGATTCTGCGCATGCGCCGAGTCTCTCTCTCAGGGGATTCCATTCTTTAACGGTTGACGATTGGCTCTTTTTACTGGGAGGCGGGACTAGAGAAGACATTCTGACCGTTGTGACCTCTCCCCATTCATATCAATACCAATGACGCGTCTTGTTAATATTAAGTATCTTTGGTATTCTGTTGACGAAATTTGCTTTATGTACGCCAGTGGTTTCCAACCTTTTTCACTTCAAGGCCCCCTAGTTGCCAACACCAATATTTGAAGGCCCCCCACTCACTCAATTATTTCCACATAAAATTAAATAGAACTTGGAATGACTAGACAGATGTATATTCGCTACTAAAATTGCCAAAAAAAATAAGAAACATCTTGCTTCTTTAAGCTTATTTTAATGCTCGTTCTGTCCAATTTTTTATAATATAAGTCATCTTGAGGCCCCTTTGGAAATCTGCTGAGGCCCTCTTGTTGGCCCCCGACCCCCTGGTTGGGAACCACTGATGTACGCTGACCCTCTCATATGCATGAAAAGTGAACTATACCAAAGATAATTAATATGTTAATTAATAATTAATAATTAAGATGCGTCACTGATATTAATATGAATAGGGGAGATTGCAGTGGTCAGTATTGCCGCTATAGTCCCACCTCTTCCAGTAAAAAGAGCCAATCGTCAACCGTTAAAGAATTACATCCTTCAAGGGTGGGACTTTGCGCATGCGTAGTATCTGATGAGTCTTGGAGGAAGAGGTCTTCACGGGTCCACTTGGATCCGAAAACCAGAGGTCCGGGCTGAACAGGATCGGGTGTAAAAGTTTCACGTGTGCCTACGACACGAGTCGGGTATAATATTAGCGGCATCGGGTAATTTAAAATAAATTTATTTTTGCAGAACGGACCTTAGAAGACCCGAACTATCTTGCATGTGTGCAAAAGTCTTTTTTCAAACGCCTCCTGTGTTTGCCAAGAGCACTTGCGACATTGTGTGGCTGGCGGTAGGTCATTTTTGTTGAGCCAGACCGGTACCTCAAAATCAATTTTAAATACACATTTTAGCGGTTACTTTGGTGTCATCGTCAGATAAGAAATAATCAGACAGTGCGCCAAATTGGTTGCGAGGCCGGGTCTGACTGGTGCGGGCAGGGATGCAGACTGCACACACGTAGGTGCCGTTTACATTCGGGTCAAAAAAAATTTTTTTTCAGGTTTGTGTTGGGTTAGGTCTTTCTTAAAAAAAAAAAAAATTATGCACGTCGGGTTCGGGTAAAAAATTATTTGGGTCATTTCGGGTACATTTCTTTGGACCCAAGAAGACCTCTACCTGAAGGTGTTTCAAATATGGTGGCACAGTGATGTGATTTCCTAAAAAAGACAGCACGACACGATAACAAACCATTCGGCACGGAATGGAACGGTTATACAATGGTTAGACAAAATACATTGTTTTGTATGTGAGTAATAGTAACCTGCAGTCTTCTCATGGCCTCTGAATCCTGATCAGCTTTGACCTTACAGGCCACCAGAAGCTGAGCCGTGGAAGCCGCCACCTGTTTGGCTGAAGAAATGAGCTTCTCCTCGCTGGCATGACCCTGAACCGAAGCATTAGCAGCCTCGCACAGGTTACTGGTAGCTGCAGCAACCATCCGTGCCTGACAGAGAAAAGGACGCCAGTTATATAGATACAGATAGATGAATAGATATATTGTTATGAGAAGATGCATAAAACTTACAGCTGATATCAGACCCTGGGACCACTGGCCGTCATCTACTGCATTGGCGGGAATGGAGCCCACCTACACAAAACACCACAAGGATAAAACTTATAAATAATCTGTATTTAACCAGAAAAATATCGGTGCGTGTGATATTGGTACCTTGCCCTGCGCCACAAGCTCTCTCTGAGCGGCCGATGCTGATTTGACCAGAGCGCTGGTTGCCGCGGCAATCGACTTGGCCGCTTCTAGGATCTGCTCCTCGAAGTCCAGAGACTCATCGGCTTGCTGTGGACACAACAGGAAAGGAGCAGCTCAGTGACGATGAAACCATGACAATATTACCATGATATTACTTTTGATCACAATTAAATATAAAAAATTAAGACTTAATTTTTGCTAACAGATCTGACACATACTTGATGCTAGAAAGAATAAAAAATATCTTTACCCTTTGGTTAAATAACCTCCATGCCTGATAGGTAGAGAAGATACTTTACTATACTACCAAGAGGTAGTAGTATGTTAGTAATAGCTACCAAGCTATCTGTACCATTTTGTAGTATACTGTGCACAGATTGCATACTATATGCTTATAGTAGAAGTATAACAATAACAGTATGCATTTCTGAACATAGCCAAAGTAGTGACTTTGATAAAGTGATCTCAGGGTGACACCTAGTGGTCTGGAGGTGCTATAACAACATTTCAGGTTTACATTATTCAGAACCTCAACACAGTTCTACAAAGACGCACCCTCGCCAGCCATCTTTGCAAACAGATCTGTCCGAGTCCACAAAAAAGGACACGCGATCATGAAATACGACAAACACAAGTCTGGAGAAAGAGCGGGACACTGTAGGAATATGTTTGATATATAGTTGGACAGAATAACAACCTAATATATCAAACATATCAAACAGAGCCCTGCAGAAAGGCTTCCGGGTTTACCTCACCTCCAGAACATGGGGAAGAGAGGAGAGCGTGAGAGGCGAGGTGAACGGGAGACATGCTGGGATAGCACGGGAACAAACAAGGATGGATAGAGGAGGGAGCTCTGGAGAGGATGTAAGGAATGAAGATATATTAAGGAGAGCAGCCAAAGGCACTCCAGGGGCTCTGTAGCTCAATTTTGGAGCGCAAAAGGTCATACGTTCGATCACACATGCTCTTAAAATGTATAGCTTGAATGCACTGTGGATAAAAGCATCTGTCAAATGCATACGGCACTGACTTAAGTTAACAACAATGTGTGGGAAAAGTTATGAAATGAGGAACGAGACAGACAGACAGACACATTTCTGATGGTAAGAAATGGTTGATATTGTCAGTATCTTTAAGTTTTGCCTTAATGTTACCAGGAAGAAGCAAAATGAGCACCCGGAGACTTCATATTGAGCAATGCAATATCGCTTTATAAATATTCTTACCCTGAAACAATAACACATAGTTATTAGAGAGTTGGTGTTTGGCCTGTGGCTGATAAGATGATAAGTTTGCTTTGTGATTTCGCTACAGAGATACGCCCGGGAGGGGCAAAAGTTTTTGCTTTGTGAGGCGAAATGTGAATGGATGTGAAGCATCACTGACAGTCGAGCTATAATACAGATGGATGAAACAATAAAACAGCTCCAGGGAAAAGCCTTGCTGGAAAGTCCTGACCACCTTTTCTTGGAGATGACATACAGACCGACCGGCTAAGAGATCAACACGTTGTAAAACAAAGCTTCAAAATGTTGAATAATTGAGAGGCAAGATGGAAAATGATGGGAGCGCAACTTTTAGTAAAGCACACCAGACGTTGACATATTAAACTGTGAAATATATCCCCAAAAAGGGGAACGAGACAAAAAGCTACTTCCCAAAGATAACATACACCTACCATATCCAAAATTGTAAAAATCTTCTGACCGAGCCCCTTCAAATGACAAAATCCAGTGGATCTGTTGGTGGTCTCATTGTGGCTATTTACATGTGTCTGAATACCATGTGGTGTTGTGGAGAGAGTAATAATGAACAGATGAATACCTTTGGCTTGGCTCTGGGCTTCAGCTGCTCGAGTTTCTTGGCCGCGGCCTCGATGGACGCAGCGGCACCCAGGAGCTCCGTCTCCGCTATCACAGTGGGGTCTTCTGGGTCCACCCATTCAGAACCTGAGATGATGGACAAACATGACCAACATTCACTCAACACATGTATAATACCGATGGGTGGAAATGTGATCACATGATCTAAAGGCACAGCAGAAATAACTCAAAAGAAAGCATGACAAAATGACTTTTGTAGCGACAAAACAAGAAACCCTTAAGCAACGTTAAAGGGATAGTTCACCCAAAAATAAAAATTCTGTCTTCATTTACTCACCCCTAAGTTGTTGACGAAACCTGTATTAATTTTTTTGTTTTTTTGTTGAACACAAAGGACGATATTTTGAAGAATGGAAGTGATCAAACATATTTTTTTTCTAATATGGAAGTCAATGGTGCCCCAGATCTGCTTGGTTACAAACACTGAATATCTTCATTTGTGTTCTGCAGAACAAAAAAACTTATACAGGTTTAAAACAATTTGAGGGTGAGTAAATGAAGACAGAATTTTCATTTTTTGGGTGAACTATCCCTTTAAGCTAAAGGATTCATATGAAAATGAATGCTTTACATTTATAGGATTCACCAAAGCAAATTTGGGATATACTTAGCTTCATTTTAAGTGTTATTTTTTGTGAAAACTTTATGTATAAAATATATATTTTATTGCATTATTTTTATTTATTATTAAATGTAAAGCAATTTTTTTTATTTTATATTTTCACCTCCAGACACTATTTTTGAAACAAGATAGGGTTGCATAACGATTAAACGAGATTAATTTAATGCAGAATAAAGGTTTTTGTTTACATCATATAATGTGTGTACTGTAAATAATAACTTTGTATAAATAAATATACACACATGCATGTATATATTTAAGACATGTTTACATGTGTATATAATTTATATAAATACTTAATATATAAATATATATTTTTCTTAAAATTATACATGCATGTGTGCATATTTATATATACATAATTATTATTATTTACAGTTCACAGAAATACATGATTTAAACAAAAACCTTTATTCTGCAATAGATTAATCGCGATAAACGTTATGCAGCACTTATTACACGGCTCTCTGGAATGCTTGATTCTGATTGGTCAGTTGAGACATTTGCAGGTTCGTTCTTTTCAAATAATAACCACTCCAAAGTAATAACGCATAGCCGGTACTACTTGTACGATTAAAATCGCTCCGCGCCAATAAAGATTACTGTTTGGCGCCATCTTGTGACAAACACTGGACAACCACAATTAATTAACGAAAAATTTTGACAATAATTTTAACATGTACGGAAAAAACAAAACATTTAAACAGTGGATAGAAGAACGAACAAAGACAAGACACAGAGAGCTTACTGAGAGACTGAACTTGACAAAATAGAGCATGACGGCTATGAAGCCAACACATTAAAGCATTAAAACTTCTCAAAGACTGGCTAAAAGAGAAAAAAAATGGAGACAGACAAGTATGAAGAAGAGGATTACGATCATTTTATGCATCTGTGCAAAGTTTCGCAGAAGGATAAAAATGTTAATTTAAAACAAATATGCCAATAAAATGTTTCAAATTCATATTCATGTCCAGTTTTTTTTCTTATGTGGCAAGTAGCCGTGTAATAAGCGGGATAATGTACAGGCAGCCTGTAGTTATCGCAAAATAAGCCCCTTCGGTGTGATACAAACCCTCCGCTTCGCGTCGTGTCCTGATCACACGGTCAGGGCTTATTTCCCAATAACTACCGGCTGCCTCTACATTATCCCTTACTTTATCGAGACCAAGATTAGGCTTCTAGACAAAAAAAATTATTAGTAAGTGTACGTAAACCTTTACACCCCCACCACACTTATTTTTATTTATTTTGGACTAAAATGCAAATGTATCTCATTAAAAACCTTTCCAGTTCTGTAATTATTTCTTACACTCGCAATTATAAATGAATGAATTCTTCATCTTTGTGTTAATAGGCATAAAGAACGCATTTAAAATGTCTGTTTGCTTTCAACGGCTTTAAACAGATGGAGAAAATCTGTTGAAGGATTATGTTCAACCTGAGGGAATTCAGTTCATTTTATAAATTCCTGTCTGTGTGTGTGTGGCCTGACATTGGAGATGAACAAAAGTATGTGTATCCTACTCACCTCCATCTGTGGCAGAGAAAGAAAAAACAACAGCGTCATAAAAAAGAACTAAAGAGTGCCATCACACCAATGGCTCTATTAACCCTGCACTTATACGGCTCAATTCACCTTCAATTTGGCCATATTAGCTTTCAAACGGATGATATTACCAGACCAGAAGAGAATCCGAAAACAACACTGAATTTTGGGCATCTCCCCATATAAACTTTTTCATATAATGATTGCATTTTAAAGGTGCAGTGTGTACATTTTAGCGCCATATAGTGGTAAGGTGGGGATATTGCAACCAATGACTCAGTCCACTGCTTACCCCTCGCTTTAGAAACGCATAGAGAAGCCAGCTAGCCGCCACCGGAAAAACATGTTAGCGACAAAGACCACTTCGTAATAAAAAGTTTGTCCATTAAGGGCTTTTGTAGAAACATGGCACACAAAATGGCGACTTCCACGTAAGGGGACCCTCGGTGTATATAGATAAAAACGTCTTATTCTAAGGTAATAAAACACAATGGTTAATTATAAAAAGGTCTTTATACACCCCTAATTATATAGTTTTGTATATTATTTAGCATTTCTGTCAAGAGATTCTTTTAAAAATTACACACTGCACCTTTAAAAAACTAAATACATGTTGTTGACAGGTGCAATGTGGGACTTTTAGCAGCATCTAGCTGTAAGATTGTGAATTGCAACCATTGGCTCAGTCCACCGCTCCTACTAAAAGTCCCACATTGCACCTGTATATGACAGGTCAGATGTTTATATTATACTTTCAGTTACCAGTAACTTACATTTATGCATTTGGCAGATGTTTTTATCCAAAGTGACTTATAATGCATTACAAGGTATACATTATCTGGGATTCGAACCCATGACCTATGTGCTGCTAATGCAATGCTCTACCAATTGAGCTGCAGGAAATTAATTTTAAGCACATCATATAAATGAATTTAAGGTGAACCGTATCGGTTATGTGTGTGCTTGCTCACCTTTCATGGCTTCGGCAGTCTGAATGAGCTCTGTGACCGAGCCGGCCACTTTTTTGGACAGCGTGGCCAATTGCTGTTTCTGTTCGGCAGTGGGTTTTTGCAGGACCTGGAGTGGACACGTATAGTTACTACCGCATGGATAAACTCAGCTTATGATAAAAGTCACTGAAGTAAACACTCACGAGCAGAACTTGTTCTAGCAGGTCGATGTATCCGGTGGTGCACTCGATACCATAGAGAAGTGCTTTATTCCTCACATCTATGCTTACTTCCGGGTGGTACGCGGCTTGCTGATAAACACAGAAGCATATTTACCACACGTGACCTCCTAAATCACACCGTGCTGATTCATATTACATCAAAAAACAGGATTCGGTTTCTTAGCGTTGCAATATTATTGCAAAAGCAGGTTTTTTATGTTGATATACTTGATTTCCATATGAAAATTATCCATGGTAATAATACAGTTAAAAAAAATAATGGGTACCACAAGATAACCATGGTTTGCTAGAGAAACCCTTACCTAAAAAAGATGCTTACTAAAAACTATGGTTAATTTTTGTAAGTTTTCTAGTTTTGGTCGATTTATTAAAGGGACACTTCACTTTTTTTTAAAATATACTCATTTTCCAGCTCCCCTAGAGTTAAACATTTCATTTTTACAGTATTGGAATCCATTCAGCTGATCTCCAGGTCTGGCGCTACCACTTTTAGCATAGCTTAGCACAATCCATTGAATCTGATTAGACCATTAGCATCGCGCTAAAAAATAACCTGAGGGTTTCGATATTTTTCCTATTTTTGTGACATGGCTGCAGGAGGCGCAATGATATTACGCAATGCCCGAAAATAGTCCCTTGCTATTGAAAGTAACCAAGGGGACTATTTTCGGCTGCTGCGTAATATCATTGTGCCTCCTGCAGCCATGTTACGGCAGCAAAGTCCTTGATTATTACGCCAGAATCAATCACAACTTTAAATTTTCTGTCGATCTTAGTACACGATGTAACTACAGAAGAGTCAAGATTTAAATAGGAAGAATATCGAAACTCTTTGGTTATTTTTTAGCGCGATACTAATGGTCTAATCAGATTCAATGGATTGTGCTAAGCTATGCTAAAAGACCCGGAGATCAGCTGAATGGATTCCAAAAAGGTAAAAATCTAATGTTTAACCCTAGGGGAGCTGGAAAATGAGCATATTTTCAAAAAAAGTGGAGTGGCCCTTTAAATTGAATTGATTCACTGGTGCACAATGGCACATGCATTATATCAACATCACACTAGATGGCGTATCAAGTAGGACAGATCATTGTGGAGCATTCACATGTACACATGAAGCATTTGTGCCATCCTAACAAACATTTATGGTATTAACGCACAGTTGTGTATGCGGTTCAAGGCCTTGCAGTCGGTCAGCATGTGGTGGCATGCGTGTATAAGCACCTTGCAGGTGGTGAGCATTTCGGTAATGGCTTTGCGGCTCAGGTTGGCAGTGGAAATCACATCTTCCTGCTGGGCAGAGTTGCCTGCTGCCACAGCTTTGGCTGTCGCCACGGTGATGCCCTTGGTCATGCGAATGAACTCTTCCGGGGTGGTGGATTTCTCCGGAACGTCCTTGGACTGGAAAACCTGGAAAGCAGATGATGCAACAGTGAGGCAAAACCAAACTTCTGTAACATTTTTATACATGCATGCATCTAAATGTGATCCTGTACATGATTTAAAGAACATCTTTAGACTTTATTTTCACATATTCAGATTTTAAACATTACTTGTGTTGTATGAGCCTAGTGTGTGGGTTCAAACAAAAACCTTCTGGACAGCACCCTGGATCTTTAACTTCTACGCAACATAAATTAAAACATGAGAGGAGCTAACACAGGTTCATCTTTATTTGTTTGCTTATACAATAATATAATCAGGCTTACTGAATTTCCTTCCCGAAGCTCTCTGATGTGCCTTTGATAACAGAAGCATTAAATGCATTCAAACAAACAAGAGAAAATCTCTTGCCTTCATATCCCACTTTCCGATAAGTGGATTTGAGATGCCCACGAGAGAAGGAGAACGAGGAGCAGGTGGAGAACAGGCAAATGTTCACACAGTATTCCCCTCTGTATTACCAGTTCATATCACAGACGGAGGTTTACTCGGGTCTGGGCTGAAGCTAATTAGGCTGGACCTAATTGGTGCTAATTCGAGGCCAGATATACACAGACCGTATTTGCATATCTTTAATTAAGATCAAAATGAACATAACATCACTGACATTTTCAATGTAGAGACTAGCCTCAGGAGCTTAAGAGTTGAAAACATTTCTTGGAAGAAGTCTAGTATGTGTTTGAGATTGGCGTTAACTAGGGTGGCCATTTGTGCCAATTCCGCCGGACACGTCCCGAACATGTTTTTGGGTCCGTTCTCCGGAAGTCATACGTCATTGAGGTTCTCACGTTTCAGTTAAAATACATTCGAAAATTAAGATTTATTTCTTTTTAGACATACAATCATTGTAGTTTCATTCTTACCTTGAAATGTAACGGTTGCTTTTCTGAAATTAAACCCGAAATATTAAACTTTGATGACGTATGCGGTCGACCAACGCGATTTCCGGAGAACGAACCCGAAAACATGTTCGGGACGTGTCCGGCGGAACTGGCACGAATGGCCACCCTAGCGTTTACACCTGATGTTAAAGGATTACTCCACTTTCATAGAAAAAAATCTTGATAATTTACTCACCCCCGTGTCATCCAAGATGGTTATGTCTTTCTTTGTTCAGTCGAGAAGAAGTTACGTTTTTTTAGGGAAACATTCCAGGATTTTTCTCCATATAGTGGACTTTAGTGGACCTCAACAGTTTACAGTTTCAATGGAGCTTCAAAGGGCTCTAAATGATCCCAAACGAGGCATAAGGGTCTTATCTAGTGAAACGATTGTCATTTTCACCAAAGAAAATAAAAAAATTATGTACTTTTAAACCACAACTTCTCGAATTGCACTAGCCGTGTTAGTCGTTAGCGCGACCTTACGTAATTACGTCGAAAGGTCACGCATTACATATGTGAAACGAACACTTGCAGACCATTTTAAACAATAAACGGACAAAAAACATTAATTAGTATCACTCCACATACAACATCTTCTTTCTTCACACTTGTAAACACTGGAGCGGTAGTTTCGCATACGTCATGCTTGACCTTTCGACGTGATTACCTAATACGAAAGGTCACGCTGACAAGTTGTTGTGGTTTAAAAGTAAAATTGGTATTTTTTTGACTAAAATGACAATCGTTTCGCTAGATAAGACCCTTATGCCTCGGTTGGGATCGTTTAGAGCCCTTTGAAGCTGCATTAAAACTGCAATTTTAAAGGTTGAGGTCCACTATATGGAGAAAAATCCTGGAATGTGGAGTAATCCTTTAAGATATGGGTGAACTGGTATGATTAAGACACATGACTGCCTACTAACTTGTTAATAAAACACAGTGATGCAATGACTGATGTATGCGACAACCAAATACCCCTCCCCTCAATATTCAGGCAAATGCAAGGTGAAAATGAAACCACTTGCAATTGGACTACTAGAGACAACTTGATCTAAAGTGTAAACAGTGCCAAAAATACTTCGTACTGTAAGTTCCTGTTTGATGCACTCAATAGTGGCTTCCAACGCTCGCGTCCCGCGAGTGGCCTCATCCTCTACCGCTTTTACAGTCTTCAGTAGAGATGTTACGTTGGTCACCATTACCTGCAATATATGAAGAAATGAGAGAGGTCAAACTTTATCAAACTTTTTTAGTTTGAGCCATTTAGCCCTATAAATGACATTTTACGGCTGCAATGAGACGCAATTAATTTTTTGAAAAGGATCCCATCTGTTACAGTATAATTAACTCGCTTGCTAAAAACGTCCAAAATTAATGCCGGTACAAACAGTTCAGTCAAACTGTGATGACAACCAGTGAATTTTCTTGAGCTTGATGGCTCAATACAGCCAAAAAATGTCAATAGGATATCTCACACTCAAAGTGTGCTCTGCCGAATGGTTGAGAGGCCTGTCTCATAAAACTGTTTATGTAGAAACTCTCTCTAATCCAAATCAAAACGCCAGGAAAGTCTCTGACATTATAATGGACCACAGATGATGTCTGTAATGGATCATAGCCTTACTTTAGGCAACGTTTTAAATATAAGAGGAACAAAGGGGAAAACCCAGGAAAACAAAAGCGGGCCTAACACTAGCCCTTTGGGGTTGCCCCCACTACTATAAACTTGCACAAAAAAAAAAAACAATGAATGTTTGAGGGGAAACCCCAGATGATGTGAAGTCACCATATGTTGGAAGAATGTTAAAAAGGAAATCAGTGTAAAGGTCACAGGGGGTCACAGTCTCATTATTCGAGTATGTCAAACAAAACACCATATTGTACGCATGTGGAGGTTGTTCTCGGGGATTTAACAGAAAAGGTTAATGAAAACATGATTAGGAAAAGTATGAAAAAAATTCCCACCAAACAAGCCTGTGCACTGATCCACAAAATAGCTGTGAAGAAAATCAACAAGTGCCATTTTATTTTTATTTTTCTTTTTAATTTAAACGCAGTTAATCATTAATGCTTTGCTACTGTAGACGAAGTGGAGGGAAGACGGTAAAGATAAGAGAAAATGGAAATTTTTTTACCTATATTGCACTCAAACGCAGCATGGCTTTGATCCCTGCAGTGTGGCCATTGGGTCACACACATGGCCGCACTGTGATAAACATCACTGTAAGTTAAGCCTCCAATTGTGGCCACATGCTAAGATGACAGCAGGCAAAGAACGAGATGACAGCGCTCAGCCAAGAAAAGCTCAGCTCAGCCAGCTGTTAGCATGGCGTACACACAATGTGATAGCCACTAACATAAGATACGACCATTACTAAGCACACACACACAATACCTTGGCAGCACTCTTCAGCTGGTACATAGAAGGGTCATCCGCTGCCTTGCCCGAGGCACATTTGGTGGCGCTAATCAGCTCAGCCAAAGCTTTAGCAACGTCTCTGACTGCGTTTATCAGAACCACCTGAGAGCGAGAGAGACAGGGAGGAAGTCGTTATCAGAATAACCTTTAGTCTGACATTGGCTTTATATCCCATAATGCATTGCACTTCCCCAGTACGCCAGCAAAAATGACAGTAGGAGTCTTTTTTATCAGAATCATGACAAGCGCCATCGGCTCTTACACGGAGCAAACCACAGCGTCCACACTTATTGCCCAGACTACCGTACTTTAGAGAAGAGCAAATTATATTCTCATTATGCTGTCAAAGGGTGTAAAAAATGATAAAAATTATTGCGAGCCAAATGCACATGAAATGAGATGAGATGCTGCACAAACAGCAAAACACGCACCTGTGTCTCCGGGTCCTCCGAGCCCATGCTTGTGGCACCCAGCTTGACCACATCTGTGAGCTGTGTGATGGTCTTGGCAGAGGACTGGGCCGCCTGGGCTAGTTTGTCCTGGCTCGAAGCAGCACCAGAAACAAGCAGCTTGGTGTCCTCTACCAGAGCTTTAGCAGTTTTCAATATGTTCTCCCTGAAGAGCAAAAAAAAAACAACAACAAATGTTTAACACTGTGGTGTGTTCTGGAAACACCTACTGCACGGAAAGCACACATCCGTTACCAACCTTAACCTTGGCATCATATAATTATGATTTTAGACGTTGCTGTTTCTCAAATAAACCGTGTTGATACTCAATTTACTGTACACTTTGATATCAGTAGGTACGTTTACATGCAATAAAATAATCCATTTGTAATCGTATTGATGGCTCAATCATATAAAAAAAATTCTTCATGTAAACACCTTAATCAATAAGATTAAGGAACATTGGATGCAAATTTGGATCGTATTGAAGGGGGTGGTGTACTCTGATCTATGATCTGATCTGCAGGAGAAAAGTATGCATGTAAACGCGTGAATCCGATAGTATTTAGTATAATAGTATTTTCTAAATCGGATGCAAAAATACCTTGCACACATGCGCAGAACATTTGTGCTCCAAGTTCACGTGTTATATTTACCTCTTATATCACATGATTCTCTTCACAGAAACACGCAAGAGCAAGGCAAAAGCAACACGCATTATTAAGGTAACGTTAATGGGGTCACGCGATGTACTAAATTCTGCAGCGTTTATGTATACTTTTAAAACATTAGGCTACTAAAAGTAATAAAATAGCGTTGTGCCTTTTGAAAAGTGTGTTTTCATTACCTATATCTGAAAACTTCTTAAGAACAACTTTCTCAAACTCAGTTTTGACTTTTATCCAGAGCTCATGCGTGAACTCTACGAGAGATGCTGTCCGCAGGCGTAGCGTTGCCAAGTCATCTGCTTTTTTTCCCGAGTTTAGATTTGGGCTACTGTTTAAACTGTTTCCACCAGTTGTTTTTTTCTGTGGGTTAAAGATTAAATGATTTCGTTGATTAGTTATTGATATTTGGGCTGTGGAAAGTCATTGGGGTGCTTTTGGGCTAGTTTTGAACGTCCATTCTGATAGTTTTGATACACGAATCTGGCAAGCCTGGCTGTGTATATAATGTAAATGTAAACCAACATTTAAATCAGATTGCAATGTTTAGGGTGCATGTAAAGCGACAGGCTACCATTCATTTTCAATGCGAGCGACAAGCGATGACCAAGGTGGGGCCAAAATAGACAAGAAGGCTATACAAATGCAGAGCGATGCGACAAAGCGACTGCCAATCGGAGTATAGTGGCAGCATGACATAGGTCTGAGGCTCAAGTCGAAGAAAATATTCAAGATGGCGGAAAATGCGTATTTCTGTATATATCTGATAAGTTTGGCATTTTGGGCCCTATTTTAACGATCTGAAACGCAAGTGCGAAGCGCAACGCGCAAGTGAGTTTGTGGGCGGATCTTGGGCGCTGTTGCTATTTTCCCGGCGTGAGAAATAACTCTTGCGCCGGGCGCAAATCAATAAGGGGTTGGTCTGAAGTAGGTTCATTATTCATAGGTGTGGTTTGGGCGTAACGTCAAATAAACCAATCAGAACGCTATCCAACATTCCCTTTAAGCGCAAGGGCGCAAGTTCCATGGCGGGTTGCTATTATTATGACGGATTTACCAGGCGCACGCCAGGAGCGGTTTACAGCCGAGGAGACCGACTTTCTTGTAAGAGCAGTCAAAGACAGAGAAGTTGTTTTGTATGGGGATAGGAGAAACCCGCCCAAATCAGCGTAGGTTAAACAGGCGTGAGAGGAAATAGCCAAAGTCTCATCAGCTGGCATCCCCATCGTTGCGCAAAGCGCTACAATGATGTCAGGAGACGGGGGAATCCCAAGCTTGCCAGCATAAATCGGGCACGCCGTGTAACGGGAGGTGGATCTGCCTCTACACAGACGCCAGCAGAGGACATTGCTGCGTCCACCCTCACCGCTGAAAGGCTTTGGGGGCTTTGAAATCGGACTCAAGAAACGCAAGCAAGGTCCAACCCCAAAGTACTCTTACAAATCAAGTTCATATACATTAAGGTTTCTTATGAAAACATTTTAATTATTATTTACATAAAATAAACGTAATACAGCCACACAACAAACTTATGAAAATATTTTAATCGTTATTTGCATGAGAATTTTTTAATGCAGCCACACAATAAATAAAAACTATCACCACAATGCTCACCACTATGATTCCCCTTATCTCGTGTATTAATATTTTTAAGTGTAACAATTTATGATTTGCAAAAATAACTGTTGCATCTGTGTAGATTAGATGCAAAGTGTATGCGCGTTGTAGACTTATTTTCTTGGTTCATTTTGCTCATCAAGAAAAAGCATCTTAATTTCAGAATTTTTAGAAAACAAGACAAAAATACTAAGAATTTTTTTTCTTGAAAATTTTTTTTTGCAGTGTAGCCAAGGAATGCCCATCAAGCAAGTGCGTGTCGCTCGGTGTCGTTCACTTTTGTAGCTAATGTGAATGTAGGGTTAAATTCAGTCAGATTGACAACATTTTGTGCATGTAAACATAGCCAGTGAGTCGAAGTCAGTCAGATTTTGAGCAGAAAATGCCAGTGCATGAAAGGCACAGACTCCAAATTTTTACCCTCCATGTAGTTAAATGAAATCAAATATGTTTGATATTTTTGTTCCAACTTCAGAGGAAATCTCATAGTGCATGGTGAATAACAATTTAAATCTGAAGTAATACACAGACAGGCCATTGGAAATGTCAAGATAAAATGAAAATGGCGAACGAGCCTAGCAATGGGAAGAATTCTGTTGTTTTTCCAATTTTCCAATTTCTTTGTTTTCGAAACTACTTCACAGTTGTTTAGTATGCGATGCCTGTTTGTATTTTTTAGGTCTATTACTTTAAAGTCTATGTGAAGTCCGATATTAAATTTGTTCTCAGTTTGTCCCACCACAGAAAAATTTATTATTCACCATCCAGACAAATTTGAGTGATTTAACAAACCGCCAAGTAAATAAAATAAGTTATCAAAATCTTGGCTCTAATCTTACTCTAAGCTCTCAAACGCTGGGGCGTGTCCGCTGTCACCGCTGATACCACAGCTTTAACTTTCAAATAAGCTGCAGGGTTCCCACACCTTAGTTAACTTCAAATTCAAGGACCTTTCAAAGACTTTCCAGGTCCAATACCCTAAAATTCAAGGACTAAATGTGGGGACACATTTCAAGTGAAAGCAAGGTAACATCGTGTTACTTTTTAAGATACATTGTTACAGTTCCCTTTCGAGGGAACTCGCGCTGCGTCACTGCGGTGACACTTTGGGGACGCCTCAAAGGGTAAGTCCGTCTGAATGTGTATATCAAATTCAACCAATGGTGAGGCTTACCAACAAAGACAGGGTGACACGGGAGCCAGGAAGTATATCGCTATCTGAAATATTGGCAAAGACGCCGTTACAGGGACACAGGAAGTATGGCAATGGAGACGCAGCGTCTCGTTCCCTTCTCAGGGAACAACAGTTAAATACGTAACCCGAGACGTTTTCATGTGTCAAACACAACTATGCAAAAAAGCATTTTGGTATGAATCAATATTCACATACAGAAGATATAAGCATTTAAAGCGAACAGTTTAGCACGTGTTTTTATGATATTATCCTACACAACACAGGGAATTAAATGGATTTTTCCCCCCAGAAAACTTCTTGCATAAAACAGATTCAAGCACTTTCAATGACCTGTATCTATGTATGTATATTTTCAAAAGCTTCCCAGAGCCTTGAATTTCACCCCCAGATTCACAAACTTTCAAGGATTTCAAGGACCCGTAGGAAACCTGAAGCTGCAACCTGCTCTTGATTGTGTTAGGGGCGGGGCCATGTTCGGTGGCTCCAGTGCGTCATCGAGCCACCTTTTTAACCCCGCCCAAACAATCCTGAACACAGAAATGTAAAAAAAAAGTTTAACGGTGTAACTCCACGATTCATAGTTCACAGTCTTTATAAAGTGTTTTAGCAATACATTTCTATAATATTCATAATGTGTTAACTTAAGAAACAAAGTCTCACCTGTGGTCAGCGAAGGACTCCTCGTTCTCAGAGTTGAGCGTGCCGGCTGAAGCAAACATGATGGTGGTGTCCAGGTCTGCGATGATGCCGGAAACAGAACTGGCTGCAGTTATGCAGGCTTGAGTTCCTTTATTACCGGCCTGCAGGGCTGATAACACCATGGACACCTGGAGGAAAAAAACAAATCACACTTCATTATAAACTCCATAGGTAGCATCTGGATAGCTTTAGGAGCTTCTCTTGGGTGATGATAATGAAATGAATGCTGTTTGGACTAAAGCACTCATTGGTCACGCTTTAAATTACACTGTATGTTTCATAATAGCCAGTTACAGACTAATTTAACTAAACATGCACTTGTATAGAATATGTACAAATAATTATTTAATGACACATTTAATATCAGTATGCGTGACCCTGCCAGTAAAAAGTTGGATGTTATTAGATTATTAGACTTTAATTGCTTGTTATTTATTACATAATACTGAATGTGCAGTAATACGAGTCTCGCATTTTATTACAGTACAGTTTTAAGTAAGTGTGTGAACCTTCAATGAAGTCGAGCACAGCTTTGAAGATATTACTGATCTTAGATCTGTGTATTAAAGGTCACGTTCTTCCTGATCCTATTTTTTAAACCCTAGTTAGTGTGTAATGTTGCTATAATAGCATAAATAATACCTGTAAAATGATAAAGGTCAAATTTCACTCCCAGGCAATATATTTTCTTTAACAGAATTCGCCTTTCAAAGCCTACAGCGAACGGCCGGTTTGGACTACAGCCCTCTACTTCCTGCTTTAATGACGAGTTTTTTGACTAAACTCCGCCCACAGGAATACATCAGTCGCCAGTTAAGCTAATGGCAAGCTAAGCTGCTATCGAATCACAACACACTAAACAAACTACACAATCAGAACTCATTACATATTTCTGAAGGAGCATCAGCTCGTTTTTAGGACAGTGAAAACAGTGGTATACACATAAGTAAATTGTGTAAAAAATAATGCTTTTTTACACGTGAAACATGAACATGTTATATATTGCGCACTGTAAAAAACAAAGCTTCATAAAACACAGAAAGAACGGGACATTTAAAAACTCCAGATGTTGAGCGATGGGCCCTGACAAGCCGCTTTCCGACAGTCAAAAAGTAAAATCATATTTACCTTTTTGTAGAGAAAAACATTAACCAAACAGTTATCTAAACATAAATATCCATATTCACATTACAGAAATGATTCCTGGCTGTGCCGAGGTTCAAACTGACTGGAATTGTCTGGTGGGGGAGTTGGGACATATTTAAACTGAGCTCATTTAAAGCAGTGAGAGGCAACAGCATGACCGCAGCGGGGACAGAACAAACTCACGCTATTGAGATGTAATCAAAGACGAAGAATATAGAGATGAATCCAATTCGCTTCATATAATGTCACAGGAAAAGCAACAGGGGTTTTTTGCAATCATTCGTGAACGGTATGAAAATAGCTGTAGGCACCGAATGCACTCGAGCAGTCAACTCTCACGTTTTTTTACCTCAGGCTACTGGTAAATCATTTCCACAACAACATGCTGCTTTTTCACAATTACTATTTTTCCAGGTTACGCTATAGGTCACCCAATATCCAAACTTATCATTTATATATGCAACATCTATACTATATACATAAATGTAATATGTAAGGAATAATTGTGAACAGGCCTTTGAATTAATAGAGAATAATGATCATCCAAGGTGGTAATGCGGCAACGACATGAAGCATGGATGCTCGTTATTTTCAAATAATTCAATGGACCAATTCCACTTATACCACAGTTAACATACTATAAGACATGTTCAGGTGTTTAAAAGGTTTACACAGAGAGAGAGAGAGAGAGAGAGAGAGAGAGAGAGAGAGAGAGAGAGAGAGAGAGAGAGAGAGAGAGAGAGAGAGAGAGAGAGAGAGAGAGAGAGAGAGAGAGAGAGAGAGAATGAGGCAAAACCAAGCTGAACAAGCAGGCTATCAGTGTTTATTTTATGTTTTCCTTTGTTTCACTTTTTACTTTAATAAATTATTTTCCATTTATTTATTTCACTTCCACGCATATATTTATTCTTTATTGTTTTTTGTGTACTTATTGAAGAGTTTTCTTTTCGTGTCTCAGCAGAAGGGTTGTGAGTTAATATTGTTGATTGTACTGTCACTGGAATAGGATAGCATGAATATGTGACGACTGTCTTAATGATTATAGTAAATGTTATTACTGCTCAATTGTATAAAAGGGGGTAGGTGACTTTTTTGTGATTTTCACAAAAGTTTCACAAAATGCCTTCCACGAAAATTTTCTTCTAAAAATATATAATCATACAAATATATCAAATGAAAGAACAGGCTCTCTGCTTTCAAACAAACAATAAACAAACAAACAAAACGGGGAAAAAAGTTTCATCCTATCTATATTTTTTCTCTGCTTATAAACTCTTTATAGGTATATGAGTATTTTTCTTCAAAAATACACATTTGTTAGCAAAAAGCTAAAATAATTGCATTTTTGTCAAGGAATTTTGTTGGAGATCAGATTCAGAACGATTATCTAAAAACACACACAGAGTTTAAAATTAATAAAAAAAATAGCTTCAGTTTTTTTTGTGCTGGGCAAAGATTAATCGAGATTTATTGCATACAAAATAAAAGTGATTTTTTTTGCATAATATATGTGTGTGTACTGTGTGTAATTATTATGTATATTTAATCACGCACACACACATACATATATTAATTTCAGAAATGTTTTATTTATATATAATTTTTAATTTATATATAATATATAAAAATATAAATAAATATATATACACCTGTTAATGTGTGTGTATAATTATTTTTTTTATTAATATATGAATGTGTGTGTGTGGTTAAATATACATAATAATTACACACAGTACACACACGTATATACTGCAAAAAAATCAATCACTTTTATTTTGTATGCGATTAATCGAGATTAATCTTTGCCCAGCACTAGTTTTTTTATTTATAAATTGGGTATTTTTTATTTATAAATTGGGTATTACAGATAACCATAAAAACAGGAACACGTTTTTTCATTCAAATGTTTTCTCTTAATTGAAGAGATAACTTGTAAATGGCGAGGAAAGAGTTAAATATATAAACATACAATATATCAAATGAAACAACAGACCCTCTGCTTTCAAACAAGAACTGGTTTCATCCTATCTTCATTTGTTCTCTTTTTATTTGTAAAGGACTTTTGTTAGAGATCAGATGCAGAACGATGATCAAAACATAAAACACATATGGATTCAAAAACAGAAAATACTCGTTTTGTTGTGTAAAAAACGGCACCAAGTGGACAACAGCGAAAATATGGATTGTCATAAAAACTCGTCATTGGCAGGGAAGTGTTTTCTCTTAAATAACGAGATAACTCATCAATGGTGGGAAAAGAGTTAAATAAATCCCATATTTTTTAGTTAAACTTGGCGTAGTGATATGGAAATGTGATAAGGTCGACAGACCTGGAACTACTTCATAGCTGTGCGTTTACTAAAAATAATGCCCACCCCTAAAATGCTTCTCAGCCAATCAGAATGAAGCACTCAACAACCCTATGATAAAATATGATTATAGATAGTAATTTAAACAAACTTATAAGTATGGAAAATACTTTTTAGTTGCTTTACATGTGACCCAGCCTGTGTACACCCAACTAAAGTCATTTTTAGTGATTTATAAAACCATCCTACATAATGTAAAGGCCATTCTGTGAAAATATCATCTTGATATCTTTAATATGGACTGTGGTTATGTGAAAGATTAAAAATAATCTTTGATTCTCCTAAATCTTATTATAAGATTATAAGACATTAATCTGGATTTCACAGACAGGATCACATGTATGCTCAAGAAGCAACCTTACCTTTTCAGTGACGGCTCGGGCATATTCGATCAACTCTCTCTTGGTGAAGCTGTCCGTCGGACTGATCTGAAGGGCTCCGGCCTTCTGCACCAGGTAGATGCAGCTGTGACCCAACTCCTGCACCCGTGACTTGATCTGGGATCCAACCTGGAAACACACCAATTTAGATGAGGATTCAGTCGAAATCCTCACGCATGCGACTGTAAAAGGCACAGCCTCTGTTTAACACAACTGTATGTGATAATTAAAAAGTGATTGTGTTGGCCTTTGAGGGAGCCCGACAGCGCTGTATGTTCATTATCTGACACACAGACTCGCGGGTGGGCGGCTCTTCATTATGTATATCGCAACGGGCTTTTAAGGCTCGTGGGGGCGCATGGTTACTATGGTAATGGCAGCGGCACTTACAGTGTGCGGAAAAGCTAGCGAAGAGAGAGCTAGCGAGTTCACATGTTGGATTTCCTTTTTTATTTTTAACGTGAACAAGAATGAACAGACCAGAGAAAAGGTGTGAAATGTGTTGGTCTGTGTTTATAATTTGCTTATGGCCTCATGTGAAAGTGTAACATTGTATGTGTTCGCTTTAAGACATTTAATAGTTTAATAGCACTGAAATAAAATGGTGTTAACGAATTTGTAATTTAGGAAACAATGTACGAGGGAATAGGTCATGCCAAAATTTGTCATGCTTAAACAATTTCAAACCCACTTTCTTTAAAACCAGTAAAATTTCATTAAAGGCAGGCGTATATCTAGTTATTGTATACAAAACATGACGTAAGACGACTTGACACACATCACAATAGTATTACAGATAAATTTTACGTACAATTTATGTTATGCTTTTTATTATTTTGGCTTGGTAAAGAATCAAAATGTTTTTTGTGGGTTCCACACAAGATAGAAGGACCTAATTCCAAAATGTTTATTTTTGGTGAACTATTCCTTTAAATCAAACATTTGTGTGGTCTTTGAACCATCTGCGCTTGTGCATCTGTATGTGTTAGTGAGCAGATCTCAGATCAGTGATCTGTGGTGTGTAGTCAGATTGCTGGATTGATCCTCACCTCCTCTGGCTCGGCGGTAGAGGCTGCCAGACGGCCTTGCTGTGCCAGCTGGCTGTAATCCACAGTCACCTGAGACGCCAGCCCACCCAACTCTTCTGGACATGTCACAGATTTAGTCATCTGGAGTCACATAACAGAAGACACGGTAGTGTAAGTAGGAAATATGAGCTGTTTGATCTATGCGACACAGTGTGAAAAAGTAATACAATTAAGGGACAATTGAAATAGCGAATTGAAAATGCAGCGAATTGAAAATGCGCCCAATGGAAACGCTGCAATTCCGCATAAACTCCCATATATCGCAAAAATGTATTTATGCTCGGGTGATGTGGTTTTTTAGGCAATTCGAATTTTTGTGAAGGAATATTTCTCAAATTTCCAATGAAAACGTTTTTTTTGCATTTAAATGTCACCTGACGAGCGTAAAAGTCAAATGGTCATTTTTTAACTCTTTCCCTGCCAATGACGAGTTTTTACGGCAATCCATAGTTCCGCTATTATCCACCAGGTGCCACTCTTACTCAACTTATAAAAGGAAGAAATCCACTCAGGCCAAACAGTAAGAACTCCATGTATTAGGGCTGGGACAACGCGTCGACGTAATCAGATATGTAAATCAACATGTATAAATTGCTATTAGTTAATTAATGGGGAGATAATCGAGAATCGAATCGAAGTCGAATCGGACTGATAAAATGAATCATTAGATTAATCGATGCATCGAAAAAATTATCGCTAGATTAATCGTTTAAAAAATAATCGTTTATCCCAGCCCTACCATGTATGTTTTTATCATCACTCTGAATCAGATTTCTATCAAAAGTCCTTCACAAAAATGCAATTATCTCAGCTTTTTGCTCAAAATTTTGTATTTTGAAGAATCCTACCCATATTTGAGAGGTGATAAAAAGAGAACAAATGAAGATAGGATGAATCGTTTTTTGTTTGAAAGCAGAGGGTCTATTATTTTTTATATATTTTATGTTTATATATTTAAAGAAGAAAATTTAAACGTTTGTGAAAATCAATAAAAAATGCTTGCGGGGAAAGAGTTAAATATGGCGCGGTATATTTGGTTCGAGGACAAGACAAAAGAGGTGTGCTCGACTTTATGTAGCGTCACAAGAAAGCGCATTACATCAAAATACAGCAAGAGAGATTCGGGAGTCAACTGCTTTGTATTCTTTCGAATCGCTCTCGCAATATTTTAATATCATCCGTATTCAGTCTGTGCGGTGCCGTATAAAGTCAAACACACCTATTGTCATGTTTTTTGGAATGACTTATCCAGAGAAAACAAAATTATGTTTTAATTGCATAACATCGGATAATGGAAATGCCGTCATTTTGTAATATTTTTTGTCAACACTTAAAAAATAATGCAAGTTTTGTGCAAATCTTTAATGGAAACACAGCTAATAAAGGCTCCAAGTTGGCAACACTGTTTTTAAAATGAGTAATTATATTGTTAAAAGGCTTATAAACTAAATTTAACCCCTTAAAGGGACACTGCATTATTTAACAGAAAAACTTCAACAAATCAAATACAAAAAGCTAAACATGGCACATATCTCTGAAACGCTGAAATTCTTGTGATTTGAATGATGTAAACCCTTTTAAGATACAATCAACACAGCAGGTACAATTTGTGTCCTTTTTAGGCATTTTTAGCCTTTTTCAGGAATGCTAAGGGTTTTTTAAGTTGCAATATAGTTTTAATAATTATAAAAGGATTTAAGAAATTCCTAGAATACTAAAAATATCAGAATCAAAGTTTAATTTGAATAATTAATTTCAGTCTTTGACATGACCTTACTCAGTAAATATTAAAGATATGAAGGTTGTATTTTCACAAAATGTTCTTTACATTCTGTAGGATGATTTTATGTAGAAAACAGTAAATCACAAACAATGACTTAAACTGGGTTTTTACAGACTGTGTAACATTTATGGCTTTGTGGCCAGTGAAACTGTCTCCACAGATGTAGCCAACATGCGTCAAACCAAAAGTGTGGCCGTTTTAAAAGAAAGGATGTGTTTGACATGTGCTTACCATTTCCTGTGCTGTTATAGCGATAGCTTTTGAAAACTTCACCATGGTGGTCTGGTAATCCACAAAAGTGCCGTCAGGCTCTGGCGGCGTTCCTTCATCCATCTGTGAAGTGAACACATCCAGATAATAATGACTTACTGCTGGAGTGAGTCCTAATACAAATGACGGTCTTTGAGCTGTGGATGTGCACGATACTGTGATTGCTTCCAATGGAAAACACATGATGACGAATACCCCATTGGCTGGTATTGTCTTCCATGACAGTATAATAAAAGACCACATACATCCAGCACTGATGAATGCTGTGTCAAGTCAGTCTAATAATGACATAAAAAGACAGCTGCAATACGTCAGATGGACTAGCAGATTGAGCTTCGAAAAGCATACTTGCGTGCAATCCCACTTTAGGAGAAGTAGATACTTGTCCAAAATCTAGGGTCAATGACGTGATGTTAATTATTTTGTGTCCGTATGGTTCAAGTAAATGTAAAAGGGTTAAAATTTAAAAATATATTTGCTGATTTCTTGCATACATTCTCTTTTTTGAGACCAAGTCTAAAATTTCTGGTTTTATTTCATTTTGAAAGAATATTTGAGGAATAATTGCGAAAATGTCAATGTGGTGTAACCGGTCTGTGTCAACTAGTGTAACTAGTATTTTTTTAAATGAAAATATAAATATAATTATAAAAAATGTGGAATAAAATATAATCATCTAGTTAAGTGTAATATGATTTTTTTACACACATTTTTTGAAATTATTTGCCAAAAATTATTTAAAAAACAGCGGTTTTCAGCAAATGTCAGGACAAATATTACAAAAACGCATAAAAATTTACATTTAGAAATAACTAATAAATAATATTTTAAATGTTTTTTATGATTACGCTTACATGCTATCAAGGTGAATAAAATAATTAATATTTCTCATTCTTTGGCGCAAATAGCGGTCACAGCATTTGACATTTTCAGGTCCATTCAGTCTTAACTTTCATGAAAGTGGTGCAAATGTAATTTTTTTTGCATAAAATTAACATAAATACACTATGTGCATTGAAATAACCCTGATGCATGCAAGTTTTTTGAAAAGATGTTTGAATTTCTCATCTTGCCAAACCGTTTGTCACTGACCCCGTTTACCTCTTTCACAGCGTTTACCTCTTTTCACTGCTACATTCGTACCTCAAAAAGCAATGCATGAACCATGTGTTAGTAAATGTCATTTTGTCATGTTTGTGAGGACTAAGTGTAACTTATGCAACACATTTTTTGGCATTTTTGAACAGCGATAGATGCGCGGATCAATGTATAAACAACCCGCACCCGATCGACATTTTCAACTAACCCGCCCGCAACTTGAACCGCAAAAAAGAATATATTGTACCCGACCTGCTTCGTGGCCTGCAATTAAAAAAAAAAGTAGTAATTGTCTAAAACAGTTAATTGGCATCTTTATTTCAAACACCCGACTGACCGCGACCCGAATATCATAAAAAGTATTTTTGGATGACTCCAAAAAACCGTGGGTAACAGCGTGGTCATTTTGGATCAAAAGACCAGGCGGACACTGTGATTGGACGGCCAAGTGAGAAGTGACATTGACAAGCTGAGCTTTTCATCCAAAGTTAAATATTTTTTAACTCTCTGCGCTTAGCGCAGACAAAACCTGCCAGCAGCTGGTTTTTTTGAAAAGTGCTGCACTTACATTGAAAACGATTAAAAACAAATGTCGGCCGCCGGCATAAACGCTTTGGTGTGCATGCTACCTTAGTATTTCGTATGCCTGCTTTTTGACAACATGCACTTAAGCTGATCTGCACAAAGTTATTGCAAAACCTGATGATCCATGTTATGATCCTAGAATAATTCGGCAAGAGCATACTGTGTGCTTTAAGGCAAGTAAGTAAATGTGACCTTTTGAGTTAACAAGATGGTCGATGCCACAAATTCATATTAAATCAGTGACCTATAAGTAAAGCATCTTAAACCATTTTCAAACCTACATTTCTGCTTCAACCCAGGTATGAATATATGTTTTACTAAAATCTTTTAAATCCCAATCTAAAGATACTGCTATTGGCTAAACCCATATGGGTGATTCTCGCGAAATTAGACTTATGAGGAGTCATGAAACATTTTGATAAAAAAGTAAATGCTAGCAAAATAAGAAGCATACAGTTACAAACATCTCTTCATGTACTATTTTGGACATGATTTCAAATGACATCATACAAACCAATTTTGTTGTTTTTTCCACATTTAATGGGAAAATTTTCATTACCGCAACGTGTCCATGACTGGATTTGGGTTCTTTGATATGGAAATATTTATAATAAAAAAAATCAAAAAAAGAAAAAGCTTCAGTGCATGTTATACTATAAACATTTACAGTAAAGAAACATGTGATATTTGGTGATCATTGGTAAATGGAGAGACAATAATAAGGAATATAAATGTGTCCAAGACCAATTTTCTCATCCTCCGCAACAATTTTCAATCATTGTTTAAGCCCTCAAGGAACTAACATTTAAATAAATTGTTGGAAGGGACATAATTGACTGTGACACTCAAGATGGCTACCAGGTAAGCAGATCTTATTTTTTCTCTCCAGATAAAAGTTAAAATTTTGTTTGTCATAGTACCTAGACAACTTTTTAGTTCTTATTACCGAAACATGAGTTTGTAAATGCATATATTTAATGTAATATCATGTTGCAGTAATGATCATTTTTGATAATGATAATAGTAAGTTCAGACCTTAATCTTATATGTGCAAAAAAAAAATGGCTTCAATGGGTTTTTAAAAATTCTGATGATTGACACCTTCCAAATCTGGATTTCGTGAGAATCACCCATATCAGTGGTTTTGGATATAGTTAAATTAAGCCACTGACCCGTCCGATAGCTTCAGCAATGGATTCCACCATGCCGCCCACCATCCCACCTTCACTCGCTGCCTCATTCAGTGTCACCATGATGTCATCGACGGCCTCCTTCATCAGCTGGGCGGCCTCAGCTATTGCATCATGGGTATGAGTCGCCTGCAATATAAAGACGAGTGTCGTATCAATGCCGTGAACATTAGTCTGTGTCTTTCTGAGCAAAAGCTAAATTATTTTGTAAAAACACAGCATATACCTTAGGGTTGCCTCCCCCCTCTTTGGCAGCATACAGCATCTGTAGAGCCGATTCGAACAGGGTTTTGGTCTGATCCAATATGTTCATCTGTTGCTGGTGGTCGGCGTGTTTAGACGCCAGCCCCACCGACGCCACAATAGCCGGCTCGAAGTAGCTCGCCAACTGAGACACCTGAAAAACAAGGATGATCTGTTGATATCTTACATACAAATATAAACTGTTATGTATAAAGTGTATTTCAGGCAGGTTTTTACCTTATGTCCCAGTTGTGCGGCTTCCCCTCGTGCTGCAGTGTTGATAGGGTCAATGAGATGACCGATCTCCTGCACGGCAGAGGTCAGCTGCTCCTGCAAAGCCTGATGGGATAACATAAACATTAACATGAGGGTAACATACCTGAAGGTGAATAAACAATGACACAATTTTAATTTTTGGGTGAACAATCCCTTTAAGCAAATTCAACTTGTTTCTATAAGTTACAGCAACTGGTCAAAGTTTTTATGGTGCCATAAAATGGAAAACTGTATTTACCTAGGTAAAGATGAATACTAATGGGGCATACACACCAAATGCATATTCAGTAATTTCAACGAGTAGATATGCCTTAAACAAGTCTTCGCACAAGTAGAAAATATTCAACACAAGCGTAAAATTTGCAAGACAAAAAGTTAAATCCCGCGAGTTATCTAGAGTAGGGATGGGCATTTATCTCATTTTTTCATTTTGATTAATCCATAGGTCTGAAGAACGAGTACTCGATTAACTGAGGGCGGTGCAATCAAGGGGGCGGGGCATACGCGTCATGGTGAAAATAAAAATATTTTTATTAAAAACACTTAAATAAAATTTAATTTTGAAGAAACTATGACAGAACAATGAACACATACTAGATTATTAATGAATTAAATGTTTTTAACAGAAACCTCTTACAGGAAAAGCTGCGTGATGAAGTGAAACTAAAGGGTTAATAAACACAAACCGAAGCGATTTCTATATGACGCACTCTACATAATATTAAGCCTTTATACAACATAAATGTATTATACAACATGCATCTATCTGCATAAAATGCAAGACTTCAACTAAGTTTTCAACTAAGTTATGTACAGAAAGTTTAACTCCCGTTGTGGATGTGCACCATAAACAGTGCGTTTTTAAACACGTCCAGTCAAGCTTCATAACATTAAGCAGCTTTAAGTCTTTTTCTGTCATTTTAGCGATTAGCTGTGTCGTGTCGTCCTCTTCCCTGTTCTCAGTCAAGATGTAATGTAAATGCTCGTATGGCTCTCTGGTATCTCTTGACATTTGATGTTTAAATATGAGATGATAATCTATTGAACTTTTGACGGCACTGTACATTTTGCACCTGACTGAGTGTATTTCCGAAAATCCCGGCATTCTTTTGAACCATAGTGCCTCAGTGATGTGAGGTGTGGCCGGCTTCGTAGGATCGGCGAGATAGGCGCGTTGCCGCGCATTGCGCGGATCGGTGGGTTGCGCGTGGCGGGTGCGCGCTTGCGTGGAATTATCTGTTTGTTTTTGAATCATGCATGGTAATGTTACTGATGTCATACGTCTGCCTAGCTCAGTCGACACGACATCAAACACGCATCTCCAAACCTAGTCTTACAGGCGCTTGTAACGCTAACCAGACAACCAAATGCTGCCATATACGCAATAAATAAAGAAATAAATAAACCCACATGATCATCGTTTTCGTGATCGATCATCGATGCCATGCAATCGAGTACTCGTGCCCATCCCTAATCTAGAGCGAGGAACACAATGCTTCGCATTTGGTGTGTACGTAGCATAAAACCAGAGGTATACTAGGGACGTCCACGTACGCATACAACAGCTATATAGAAAATACTGGCTGTTTCTCAATTCTAAGAACGGACTTGCGTGCTCGTGGAGACTGGTCTTGCAAGGCGACCATGGAAGAACGAACTCAGAAGGTCGCGCGAACACATAAAGCACTTGTGAGAATTGAGATGTGTGCGATCTTCCTGCTGGTCACGTGACCTCCCCAGATTTCAATACGCAAATCTGCACTCGATGCATCCTCGATATCAAGAACTCATCCGGGTATTTTCACGCGTCCTCTGTACTTGCGTTCTTGAGAATTGGAATTGAACTTCGACTGTTAATGATGACGTATAGCGAGGACACAACGATGCAAGATCGCTGAAGAACGCATATTGAGAAACAGCCACTGTGTCTGGACACTCCACTACAAACAATTACACAAAGGCAATAGACAGCATTTGCACACACACTATCGTTTTTTCTTCTTTTATTTTCACTTATTTCAAGAACAGAAACCTGCTAAGCTATGCTAAAAGTGCTAGTGCCAGACCCAGAAATCAGCTGAATGGATTCCAAAAAGCGGCATATTTTGAATAAGCATACAATAATGTGTTATTCTAACAGGAACACATCGCGATAACAGCAGGAAATAGAGAAAAGCTTTTATTGTTACCTCCAGTGAGATGTCATCTCTGCTGGGCAGACTCTGACCTACGGCGGCGAGGGACACCTGTTCGATGTCCCTGATGCTCTTGTTTATGCTGTCAATGGACTGGTCACATTCTCGTTGCCCAGGGGCCTTGTCCCTATGACAACAGAGCACCAGAGGTTGCTACAGGGTTGCCTGAGGGATTTTTCTCAGCTAGGACTTAATTTAATTACACCTCTCGACTCCATCCGGATATTGCACATTACGTTATCATAAAAAGCGACACACATAGTTCTGATTGGATAAAGCGGATGACAGTGTTAGCGATTTCTATTACAGTTGAGAAGACACCATCAGGAGCTGACCACAGATCAGACCCCTGTACGCTCGATGAGCATAAGCGTGCATGACAATCTGTGTTCAGTTCTTACCATGCAACATCAATCACACTGTGTGCTCTCAGCAAAGATGGAAACCCATTAAGAGTCGATTAGGATTGTAATATACAATCCTGCGAAATTGCAAGTGGTCTGTTATCCAGCTGTTATTATTTACAGAGAAAAGAGCTTTTGAATAGCTTTACGTTTTACTGAAACAGGTGGTCGTGCAGATCAAAGTCAATACGAATTAAAAAATATAACGCCAATCAAATGTATAATTGAAATATAAACATCAAGTAGCCAATTTGGTTTCTATATTTTTATGTGGGGGCTACCGTAAGCAGTTGCCCCCACATTAGTAAGGTCCTGGGTGATGTTAAGATGATGTGGGCGTTTTTTGGGTGGTCCCCATCAAAAGAAACCATCCAAAAGGTGCTATCTGTATTTGTTTCCAAGCTAAGCAGATTGGATCATTTAAAATGATGTAGTTAGCATTCATAAAAATTTCTGCAGGTTTTACAGACCTGATAGACGTGATGAGGCTTTTGATAGAGTCTGACACGGTGCGGGAGTGGCCTGCCAGGATGGACCAGGTGGGCGGGTCTTTGGGGTTAATGATGAGTGACCGGGCGGTCTCTAACAGGTGGGTGGAGCTGTCCAGCATCGAACGAGCCGAGCGTACGATCGGTTCCTGGGCAGCTGAACCCTTGAGGAAAAAATGTGTAAAGTTATGTTTGAGAAATGATTTTCGAAAGACACCTATATTTTATAGTATATATATATATATATATATATATATATATATATATATATATATATATACATATATATATATATATATATATACATATATATATATATATATATATATATATATATATATATATATACATATACATATATATATATACATATATATATATATATATATATATATATATATATACATATATATATATATACATATATATATATACATATACATATATATATATATACATATATATACATATATATATATATACATATACATATATATACATATACATATATATACATATATATATATATACATATATATATATATATATACATATATATATATACATATATATATATATATATATATATACATATATATATATATATATATATATATATATATATATATATATATATACATATATACACGTATGCAAAGCATGCTGTGAAAAGGCCGATAAGAGGAAATTCAATGTCACAAAGTCCCTGAACTGAGAGAAACCACTTTAAATTTACCTCAACATTACAGACAATATTTAAAACCTGGAAACATTTTAAAAGTACATTTTTCCATACTAAACACTAAAAATAGTACAAAAAGGATGTGTATTATTTTTAATCTACAAGTTAAGTGAAAAAAACCTTTAAAAATGTTTCACTTATAAAAATCAACTATGGATAAGTACATTTTTCTAATTATTTATAATTTGTAATTATTTTAATGAATTTTTATGCTCCCTACATGCATTTCTTAAGACTTTAAAATTAAGGAATTATTTAAGATTTATGGGTCTGTTAAATCGAGTATATTTTTGATATTGATCTATATTAAATAATATTTGATATATTATGTTAACAAAACATTTCTGTTATTCATTTTTAGGCCACCTGGAAAAACATTTCTACAGTGGACAATAAAAAAAGTATGCGCACACACAGACACGCTTAAGTATTGTGTAATATTCGGCACTTCATCACCTCATGGCTTATCTGTGCAGGAATGCTTGCAAACTCCGGGTTGGAGGCAAAGGTGGAGAGATTATCCACAGCTTCAATCAGCGGGGTCGTGGCTATCCGGCACCTTTCGCGGTTCTCATCAGAGAAATCCCCATCTAAGGCCTGAGAAAACAGTAAAGACAGACCACTTACGGCAAAATACTACACAAATTGAGCTGCGCTTAACGCTATGAGGTTGCATGTGGTCAGGCACGCTTCATGGTAATATAGAAAATTCAATAATTACTCATTATCAAAAAACATTTGGTAATTAATTCCCTTTTACCTTGATAGTTTTGACAAGGTTAGCCGTGGTATTGGCGACTTCCTTGGCTGACTGAACGAAATGTCTTCTGGCTACTGGATTGGCTGTTTTGGAAGACGCCAGACGACAGGCGTTGCAAAGTGCCGAGGTGTGCTTTGCAACAATGGTAGCTGCCGACAGAACCTACATAAAAAAATTAATGTTAACAGTTACTCAGCTATTTAGTGGCTCTTTTTGATTGACACTGGCTCTTTTTGATTGACACTGGCTCTGGTTGATTGACACTGGCTTTTGTTGATTGACACTGGCTCTGGTTGATTGACACTGGCTCTGGTTGATTGACACTGACTCTCGTTGATTGACACTGACTCTCGTTGATTGACACTGGCTCTCGTTGATTGACACTGGCTCTGGTTGATTGACACTGGCTCTCGTTGATTGACATTGGCTCTCGTTGATTGACACTGGCTCTCGTTGATTGGCACTGGCTCTCGTTGATTGACACTGGCTCTCGTTGATTGACACTGGCTCTCGTTGATTGACACTGGCTGAGTTGAGTTGACACAATCTCGCTGATGGACACTGGCTCTGGTTGATTGACACTGGCTCTGGTTGATTTACACTGGCTCTGATTGATTGACAATAACTCTGGTTGATTAACACTGGCTCTGGTTGATTGACATTGGCTCTGGTTGATTGACAATGGCTCTGGTTGATTTACACTGGCTCTCGTTGATTGACAATGGCTCTCTTTGATTGACACTGGCTGAGTTGACACAATCTCATTGATTGACACTGGCTCTGGTTGATTGACACTGGCTCTGGTTGATTGACACTGGCTCTGGTTGATTGACACTGGCTGAGATAAGTTGACACAATCTCACTGATTGACACTGGCTCTGGTTGATTTGACACTGTCTGAGTTAAGTTGACACTGTCTGACTTGAGTTGACATTGGCTAAGTTGAGTTGACACTGGCTAAGTTGATTGACACTGGCTCTCTTTGATTGACACTGGCTCTCTTTGATTGACACTGCCTCTTGTTTATTGGCAGCGGATCTCATTGATTGCAGGGACTCTTTTTTTGATTGACAGCAACTCTTTTTTGATTGACAGCAACTGTTTTTGAATGACAGCAACTTTTTTTGATTGACAGTGACTCTTTTTGATTGACAGCAACTCTTTTTGATTGACATAGACTCTTTCTGATTGACAGAGACTCTTTTTGATTGACAGAGACTCTTTTTGATTGACAGTGACTCTTTTTGATTGACAGCAACTCTTTTTGATTGACAGCGACACATTTTGATTGACATAGACTCTTTCTGATTGACAGAGACTCTTTTTGATTGACAGCGACTCTTTTTGATTGACAGCGACTCTTTTTGATTGACAGAGACTCTTTTCGTGTGGCACAATCAACATGAGCCGATCATATACAAGATGCAAAAAAATTAATATAGTGCTGAAAAGTTAAAATTGTAACCTGGGAGGGGCTGCTGGCTGGGTCCACCAGGTTCTGGCAAGCCATCTGAATGGCCTGATTGGCTCTGGCAAACTGGATGGGATCGACCAATCCCTGATGACCGGACTGGCTATTAGGGTCCGAGATGCCTACCAAATAGGAGGCCTGAATAGAAAGAGAAAAATATGAAAAAAATTTCTAAAGCCCAATGTTTCAGGTGCATTGTGGGGGTAGTATCAGACAGTACCAGGCTAACATCTTACCTGACCCGCTGCCTCGGTCAATCCACATAGCGCTTTCGATGCCACGCCTACACAATCCCCAAACGCTGGCACGTTTCCCGTCTTACAGTGCTGTGAAATTCCAGCCATAGCTTCCCCGAGAACCTGCTCGGTCAGCAGCAGAGTTGTGTTAGAGATGCATTCGAAGTGAACAGCTGCATGTTTCCAGAAGAATTTTGGGAATGTTGCGGATAATTCCTTACCTTGGAGTTCTCCATAACGCTTTCGATGCAGTCAAAGTAGGAGAGATCACTGACTGGCTCATTGGGATTGTCCAACATTCCTCGAACGGCCTGCGTGTATGTGGGAGAGAAAGACTGTGAGCATTGGGACTTTTAAAACGGTTGTTGGTCAGAGTTTTTTCTTCATAGTATAAACAGGAATTTCAAGGTTCATAAATTTAACACAATGGGTTTTATCAAAATGGTTGTAAAAGTTGGCAGGGCAAATAAACATCTAAAATATAAACTGTATAAAAGGACAGAGTGTTCCTGTAGCTTAGTTGGTAATGCATTGCGTTAGCAGCACAAAGGCCATGGGTTTGATTCCCCGGGAACACACATACTGATGTGTATCTTTAATTCACCACTAAAAGTGTCTGCCAAATGCATACAGTAAATATTTGTGTATGTACCTCTAGTTCTCTGAGAGCATTGTCACATTCTTTTTGTCCTGGTGCCTGCTGGGTACACAGCGTGATGAGCTGGTTAATGCTCTCCGTCACTGCTCTGAAACACAAGACGACAGAAAATCATAAACTCACAGTCATAATGACAAGATATTGCACCTTCCAGCAGTTCTGTCATAAGAGTTGACACACCAACATTAAAACATCTCACAAAAACAACATGACCAGACTAGGTTCTGTTTCAGCCGAATGAGCCCAGATGTGCGAGTCGTCCTCTCTCTCTCTTATTAAGGACAAATAAATCAATTTAGCCCCAAACCTTCAAAAACAGGTGTTGTGCTCTATCTGAGGGGACACAAACCTTATACACACACATTTTGATTTTGCTTAGCGCACAACAGTTGTTTATACTGAGATAATGATTTCTATATTGCATAAGTCTACCCTTAAAACTACTTCTGACCTTTAAAGGGGACATTTCACAAGTCTTTTTTAAGATGTCAAATAAATCTTTGGTGTTTTCAGAGTAGATGTGTGAAGTTTTAGCTCAAAATACCATATAGATAATTTATTATAACATGTTAAAATTGCCACTTTATAGGTGTGAGCAAAAATGTGCCGTTCTTGGGTGCGTACTTTTAAAGGCAATTGAGTTGATCTCTGCACTAAATGGCAGTGCTGTGGTTGGAAAGCGCAGATTAAGGGGTGGTATTATCCCCTTCTGACATCACAAGGGGAGCCACATTTCAATTAGCTATTTTTTCCACATGAAAATGGTTTACCAAAACTAAGTTACTGGGTTGATTTTTTCACATTTTCTAGGTTGATAAAAGCACTGGGGACACAATTATAGCACTTAAACATGGAAAAAGTCACACTTTCATAAAATGTCCCCTTTAATGATTTTAAAGGGATAGTTCGGCCAAAAATAATATTAAACCCATGATTTACTCACCCCCAAGCTGTCCGAGTTGCATATGTCCATCGTTTTTCAGACAAACACATTTTCGGTTATTTTAGAAAATGTTTTAGATCTTTCAGTTGATTAAATGTAATGTTACGGGGTCCACGACCTTCAAGTCCAAAAAAAGTGCGTCCATCCTTCACAAAATAAATCCAAACGGCTCCAGGATGATAAACAAAGGTCTTCTGAGGGTAATCCACGCGGTGTTGTTGTAGAAATATCCATATTTAAAACTTTATTAACGAAAATAAATACCTTCCGGTAGTGCCGCCATCTTAGCCGCGTCCACATTTAGGAGAGAGTATTAGCGTAGTGTACGCACTTTTCTTAGTGACGTATGACAAATTCGGAGGGTGGGGGCACAGAGCAGCAGAGTAGCCTCTGTAGGCTGCGTAAGCTCTCATCCTGAATGCGGACGCGACTAAGATGGTGGCGCTACCGGAAGGTATTTATTTTCGTTAATAAAGTTTTAAATATGGATATTTCTACAACAACACCGCGCGGATTACCCTCAGAAAACCTTTGTTTATCATCCTGGAGCCGTTTGGATTTAATTTGTGAAGGATGGACGTACTTTTTTGGACTTGAAGGTCGTGGACCCCGTAACATTACATTTAATCAACTGAAAGATCTAAAATATTTATAAAATATCCGAAAATGTGTTTGTCTGGAAAAACGATGGACATATGCAACTCGGACAGCTTGGGGGTGAGTAAATCATGGGTTTAATATCATTTTTGGCCGAACTATCCCTTTAATTAAACTTTTAAAATTAAAGTAAATATAAGGGTGAAGCTTCATTATTGCTTTTTCTAATAATCATACGTTTTTGTGATTTACATCATAAAATTTCATACAAATTAGCCACGTTTAAAACAGTTGGGAATTCGCATGAGTTAAGGCTGGCAAACCGGATCTACACAAAAGCTCACCCAGCCATAAACGGACAAAACTATAAACATCAGAAATTCCCCATTCACAAACAAACACAAAAACAAAACTCAAACAAGCCGATAAACACACACAAACAAACACGCATACACATTTATTTTCCACATCCTCATGAATCCAATCTTTTATCCATCGTAATATCTGCGTACACACGACTTGAATCAATAGAGTTTACATGCCAGACCAGTATGTGGTGCTGTAATTCTGCACAGAGATACTAAAAAAGAAAGAAAAAAAAAGACTTTGAGTGTGCGTACATGCGTGTGTGGAGCGCTGTAAGGGAACACCGAGGTTACCCTTCACCGGTGTTGTTAGATTTTCGGCCCATTTACAAAATATGTTTTTTAGAACAAAGGTTCCCAAATATTTCATTCTGCGACCCACTTAGGTATAAATGAAATCGGGACCCACCAACATATTTTTAAATGTAAATATTGAGGAAAACATTTTTTTCTCTTTTATAATCGAGTGGTTTTTATTTCCCTTGTGTTTTATAAATGAAATGTAAGTTTAATTGCAGCATCAAAATAACTTATGATATAAAATATCGAAATCATTATAGTCGCTTTGCGCGACCCCCCTTATCCCACTGTGTGAGGGGCAACCCTCCGATCTCTGTGATGAAGCCAATATGGAAGTGACTTAAACTGCAATTCATTGACTGGCCGCTAGAGGCTGGCTCCAAAAGGGAGTTAATCCCCATCCTGCCTCTTTACTCATTTCCGGATATCCGTGAGTGATGCGCTGTGACGCGCGGCCAAGATGGCGACGGCAGGCACCACCTCCAATTGGCTTCAAAAATGATCTTCAGAAACCTATGGGTGACGCTCATGGACACTACATCCATATTGTTTTACAGTCTATGGTCCTGACCCTTAGTTTGAAAACCACTGCCGTAGGATAAAGAGGGCATCCCGGACTTCGATAAGTTACCACGCCGTCAAATGTCTAAGATAATAAAAAATCTTTAGATATTTTGTTTTTTGTATTTAAAACTCCTTGGTTGCAAGTTTCAAGTTAATCCCAAATTGAGATCTAAATCAGAGTTGTAAGTAATAAAGCAACAGAATTAAAGATAATCTAGGTTTACTGTAAAACCTGGATTAAAATGATGGTTTAAATGTAACCCTGATTATTTTTAAACAAGGTTTTAGAACGTTTGGTGCAACAGAATCCTTGATTTAAACCTAATCCATGTTGGTGCAACCCTCCCGTAATGCATCACTGCATGATTAACCGTGCAAAAACATTTAGCTGACTAGTTTAGTTTTGGCGTTAGCCGGCAAACTGCCTCCTATCTTGGGTAATAATCGCTCAGCTCTCTGCAGAACGACATCTGAATGTTATTCCTACCGTGCAGCAGCTGCGAGGAGATTCTTGGCGTTCGCGGCTCCTGGATCCACAGAGAGGGACTTGGCGGCCAACAGCAGCTTGCTGGATGCCATAGAGATGTTTTTCAGGTTGCCGATTACTTGAATCTGGTCATCTTTGGACTGTGGAACAGAACATGGTGGTTTAGCCGAAAGTGTGATGAATTCACACAATTCATATTTTTTACAATTTCAACTGGTTATTATTACATGTGCAATAATATTATTTTAAAGCTTAAACTGGATATGGATAAACTGTTTGTTTGTTAAATGTAGACTCAATAATATTTCAAGTTAATGCTGTTTCTTGAGTATGAATCTGATACAGTAGCTATGTTTATATGTACAACATTTTTACATGCACCCTAAACATTGCAATCTGATTAAAATGTTTGAGTACATGTACATTCAATATAATTCGAACCAAACGGCTTTGCAAGTGCACAGCCAGGGTTGCCAGATTCATGTATCAAAATCATCCCAATGGACATACAAAACTATCCCAAAAGCATCCTAATGTAAAAATCCTTTCATCTTTTACACACAGAAAAAATTCAACTTGTGGAAAAAGCAGAGGACTTGGCAAAGCTGTGCACAGCATCTCTCGCCGAGTTCACGCTTTATCTCTGGATAAATGTACAAAGACAAAGCTGAGTTGGAGAAAGTTGTTCTTAAGAAGTTTTCAATGAAAACCAAATAAACCAGAAATTTTAGACTTGGTTTTCAAAAAAGAAAATCTAGGCAAGTAATCAGCAAATTTATTTAGAAATTTTAACCCTTTTACAGGTGGATAAAATATTTAATATTTCTCATTTTTTGGCGCAATTGGCGGTTACACCATTTGACATTTTCAGGTTTTAACTCTCATAAAAATAGTGCAAATGTAATTTTTTATTGCATAAAATTAACATAAATACACTACGTGCATTGAAATAAACCTGATGCATGCTTTTAAAACAAGTTTTTATTTTTTTTTATCATCTTGCCAAACTGTTTTGTCAATGACCCACATACAGAGAAAACTTTTACTAAAAAATTATGCAATATATAATTTCCTATCCAATAAAGAGTATTTATGGCATGATTTCTAAATTTACTTAAAACTGTTAGGATATCAGTACCTGAGTGTGTCCGGCCATCTCAATGCCGGCATCTAGAAAGTCATCAAAGTAGTGGCTGAACTTTCCAGAGGCCACGGCCAGCTGACTGCTGGTACCCCGGGTCGACTGCACCACATCTCCAGCAGAGTGGTTCAACTCGGCTGCTGTGTGGTTCAGATCCGTCTGTGCCTCCTGGAAGGATTTGGAGCACGGAGGAAGCTGGATGGCCAGGAGAAGATCCAATTATACGATTGTGTGGAACAACAGCGTTTATAAATGTACAGAAAACATATTCTGGATTGTATTTTGTGGTTATTTTCATAATTTTTGAGCATACCTAAGCAACCACCCAATTTGGATATTTACTACATTGCCAAATGACAGATGAATTTGCACTTTTGAATTTTAACATAAAGGATATAAAAGCACCAACAGACCCATTCACTTTCATTGTATAGAAAAGTCGATCTCCATTCATTTATAAATGTCTGTATTGGATACATATGAAAAATTCCCTTATGAACCAAAGGACAACTTACATTTTCCACAAGAAG
Organism: Paramisgurnus dabryanus; assembly: GCF_030506205.2. Taxonomy (NCBI): domain Eukaryota; kingdom Metazoa; phylum Chordata; class Actinopteri; order Cypriniformes; family Cobitidae; genus Paramisgurnus; species Paramisgurnus dabryanus. Next base: position 7,502,849 of record NC_133359.1, read on the forward strand.
TTTCTTACTGGCCTCTCCGATGCTCCTGAGAGCCATGTCAACATCCTTCTGTCCAGGTAAGCAGTTAACGCAGTTATTGAGGGAGTGAGACACGGCCTTCGCCACCTGAGAGAAAGCAAAAACACACACGTTCCCTCCAATAACTCTATGATGGCCCGGGGAGATTCACTGCAAATTTAAAATTCAAATCATCCCCTTAGCAGAACAGAGAAATTCATGTCTCTAATTTATGCCACTGTCACAGACATATGCCAACCAATATGTTCGTGTCCCAAAGGAACCTGGGAGAGTCAAGAGGCACGCCTTTTATAAAGCAGGCCAGCAAGAATGACACGCAAAAGGAAACGGCTCAGTTAAGCACATTCATCCTAAATACGGTGTATTTTCAACCATACAGTAGTATGCCGAAATATGAGTATCCTTAAAGTGCCCATCTTATGACTGCTTTTCCACAAGTTATATAGGTGTATGAGTTCCATAAAGCATGTTTCAAAAGTTGTTTGCTCGAAATAACTTGTAGGAAAAGATTGTTACCCATCTCTAGTAGCCTCTGTTTCAGGGCAGTTCAGATTGTGCCGTTTTAAGCTAGTCTTACATATTTATGAGCTGCTGCTCCTTTGATCACGCCCCACTACTAACGTCATGTGCCCGTGCGCATGCTCAGTGGTCTCGTGAGCAGTACAGACCATACTGTGTTATTATTTTAAATATTATTATTATTATTAACGGTTTATGTTGCCAACAGACAAATCATGCAGAAAAGTATCACTAATAAGTACACTACAGGAGAAGAAACTCATGACACACAATGATTCCAGAGTAAATTGTGATGTTACGTTAGCAGTCACAACAACAAACTCGTTTTCCCTGGACAATGCTAACATATTCCCATTATAAAACATTTTCAAACACATTATTTTCGCAAATTACATAAATTAAGACCCGGCGGGGGATGTATACTGCTTGTGGACCGCGTGCTAATTGCTAGAAGCTAGCGGGAGGTCCGGACCGTAAAGTTATAAGAGGCTCGGGGGTTAGCATCGTCAGAAAAGCCGGGGCTGTAAGGCGCGGTCTCGGTGTGTCAAACTCATCATGACACACAAAGATTCCAGCGTAAATTGTGATGTAGCAGTCTGAACAATACACGCATTTTCCCTGGACAATACTAACATATTCCCGTTATAAACATTTTCAAACGCATTATTTTCGCAATTTACAGAAATTAAGACCCGGCGGGGGATGTATACTGCTTGTGGACCGCGTGCTAATTGCTAGAAGCTAGCGGGAGGTCCGGACCGTAAAGTTATAAGAGGCTCGGGGGTTAGCCTCGTCAGAAAAGCCGGGGCGGTAAGGCCCGGTCTCGGTGTGTCAAACTCATCATGACACACAAAGATTCCAGCGTAAATTGTGATGTAGCAGTCTCAACAATACACTCATTTTCCCTGGACAATACTAACATATTCCCGTTATAAACATTTTCAAACGCATTATTTTCGCAATTTACAGAAATTAAGACCAGGCGGGGGATGTATACTGCTTGTGGACCGCATGCTAATTGCTAGAAGCTAGCGGGAGGTCCGGACCGTGTATATATCTATGCGGACCGTAAAGTTATTAGAGGCTCGCCTCGTCAGAAAAGCCGGGGCGTACGGTCTCGGTTAGTTTGGCAAAAAGCTTTTAGCTCTAGCATCATAAATGTAGTATTTTGTGACAGAAGATGACAACATGCAAAATATAACGTGACTTCTTACCTTTTGTGATGAAACAACGCGATCGCGAATTGAATCCAGTCTGTTTCAGATGTGTGAATGATCCATGAAAGTCCAATAAAATACATCCAATGACCATTTTTGTCCACAAATGCGTATAATCCGCGAAATATAGATACATAGTCTGTTGTTTACATCAGATTTCGCATGAAGGTCTTATCGCCTACAATCTGAGGACTGTTTGCGTCGTAACACACTGTATATAAGATACTCCGGGTTCCAATAATCACGCGTTAAAACTTTGTTTTTAAAAGTAGGCGGGAGTATAATCCATAATATCCAAATAGCGCTGTTATTTCCGTGAGACATGCTAAAAGCACAGAGGGTCTCATTCAAGTGACTGCTCTATGCTCTCTAGCTACCTGGTGGGTGGAGACCTGCGAGTGGGGTGGTGGGCGGGAAAATTCAAACTGAATGTGACGAAACTTTTTGTTACGTCACAACGGAGCTGAGTTTTAACTCGCGCAATCTGAGACTCAAGGCAGAGGACATTCAGAAACCTGTATCTCACTCAAAACAGCATGGATGGATTTTTTTCCAAGTTTGTATGCGTGTGGGAGCATCAGAGACACAAAATAACACCCCAAAACCCAGAAAAAGTGAGTTTTTCATAATACGGGCACTTTAAAGTACCAAAATGGTTTGGGTCTTCCAGTAAAATTTTAAAGTGCTGATCCATGAACACTTAGCGCCTGATATAACCCACAACTTGCGACAGGGTGTATTTTAGTGATGCTATATTGAATTAATAAATCAAATAAGTGACGATTCACTGAATTAATAACACGTTTTGTAGTAAATCATGCATAAGAAATAATAAATCAAGAAAAGCTGATCGCAATGTCTAGGCAACAACCGTCATTTTTGTTATGTGTTAGCATACAAAACTCTTTTGCTACACATTCAAATGTATATACTTTAGTAGCATATACAAAAAGTACATACTTATGGTGCACAATATAAATAGGAACACAGCACAGGTCCTGCACACTACCTGAAGACAAAGAAACATTGTTGCGCTCCCCAACTTGGATCTTGAAACCTATGTACTATGAAAACTGCCTACTTGATGACATTTATCTATATTGCAGTGTTGTTCAAAGATTGAATGCGTGTAATGTCTAATTCATTTACAAGTTCCCACCTGCGCTAGTCTCTGCTGGCTCTCGGCATCACCAGGGCAAACCAGGGCTTGGTGGGCTTCGTGGATTAGCATGGCTGAGCCCTCCATCACATGACAGGCGGAGTCCAGCATGCCGGCGGCGGCCTGGGGCTCCACGCTGCTCGCGGCCACTCCTCTCGCTGCCAGGGCCAGCGTCCTCAAGGCTTGAGCCGTTTCTCTCGCGGCTACACCTGCCACATGGACCGACCAATACAGCGCAAGTTAATCGTGAGTCCAGTAGTCCCTTTCACGTGTACAGTATTTACTGGTAAATTAATTATTGTACTGTTTTCATTTAATTTTAGGTGATTCGGTCTCTAAATGCAATAAAATATGATTTTATCAGTTTTAATTATTGTTATTATTGGATGGTTGATTTATTTTTTTCTAACACCTGGAGAAAACAAAAAACATTAACGTTAATGATATTGTAATGACAAATTGTATTTGTAACACTGTAGTTGAGGTCAAGAAAAATATTGCTGACGCTGTTTGACAGACTATTTGACAGAGTTTTTCATTAGTAATGTGTTGCCAGACCAGTGAGATAATAGCCCCAGTATCAGATAAAAGTCATAATGCTCATTAAAAGACATCCCTATCACTTATACTACTCTAAATCACATCATATTCATATTATACTGGCCATAAGCCCATAAAAAAATTATGATATCGGTTGACCACTAGTGTGCAATTTTGTATCGTTACTCTGCATTTAAAAAGCAACATATTCACTAACTATCACTCCTTTCCGAATGCTTTAAGTAAAAGTGCCATAAACAGTACTGCAAAATGAGAGACACATTGGGGCCGTGATGCAAAGCACAAGCCCAACTTTTCGTTCCAAATAAAGCTTTCAGCCTCATTTTGGCGCATGGCTGACCTACAACGCCCCTGCTGTTACAACAAATGAGTGTGGAGGGAAAATGAGGCACCATATGGGATCTGGCCTTTACTTATAGAACAGAAAGCGAGAAAGTGTAAAAGGTGAATGCAGGCAAATTGCATTATCCAGCCAAGTAAAGCCCAATTGCTGATGGTATGTTAAATCCGGCGAAAATAAAACTAATGAGGGACGCGGGTTTGTTATACCCTCGGCTGCAGAAATTTGGGTGGAAGAGGAGGGGTTTGTTCGACCGTGCTATAAAAATCTGTCTTCAGGAGCTCCCCTGAGAACAGCGATCCAGCCAGAGAGAGTGAAAAATTGATGGGTGGTGTAGGTAACAAGATCTATCAGTTCCCAGTTTTCAGCCGTTTAATTTGGGAAAACGCAGCTGGATTTTGAGATGCTGGCTTATTATATCATTTCTGCAAAAGGTTGACACAAGCAAATGTTCAATGAGCTAACAATTTCTATCAACCAATCAAAGCCCTCTAAAATTGTAGGGCAATGATTGGTTAATACCAATGATGTGTAAATAATGTTGCACACATCACTTTTTAATACTAATCAATAAAAGTATTTAGTTTAATATGTAGTAAATGTACAGAGGGCATCTCACCAGTATAATGTTCATTGCCCTGGGCGGCACAGGTCAGCAGCTGGGCCATGGAAGAGCCCACAGCTTTGGATGTACTTCCCAGATCCTGTGCACACTTTTCTAGCTACACATACAGGAATGTTAAATGTAAGTCCCACATGTGTGATATTATACAAATACATATTTGCATTTTATCCTATGTAATAATTACAGATTCTCCAGGTAATGGCTTGAGTTGTCCATCTAATGCAGCCATTTTTGCATCCTGTAGCTCACTCTTCAAAGACTGGACAGCATTGAGCGCAGAGTCGATCTCTAGAGGACCACACGCTTCATGAGCCTGTGACACAAACCAACATTTTCATAAAACATCACCCACCAATTTATTACAATTAGATGTATGCATATGACAGACGCTTGGAGTGCATTCAACGTACAGATGTTTTATTAGTATGCGTGTTTGCACTGGGCATCAAACCCATGACCTTTGCTACAATAATGCAATACTTTTTCAATTTATCAATTTTTTTAATAATTCAAAGGTCCAAATTTTTCCGCTTATACCACGATTACCACAGACATTGCTCTGGTGGTTATTTTAAAGGGAACATATATCACGAAAATCTGACTTTTTCCATGTTTAAGTGCTTTAAATTGGGTTCCCAGTGCTCCTATCAACCTAGAAAATGTGAACAAGAACAACCACGTAACTTAGTTTTGGCAAACCATTCCCTGCAAGCACGTGAATTTTTTTTTATTTGGCTCCCCTTGTGATGTCAGAAGGGGATAATACTGCCCCTTAATCTGCACTATCCAACTACGGCACTGCCATTTTTAACATGCTATAATAAATTATCTGAGGTTTTTTGAGCTAAAACTTCACATATGTACTCCGGAAACACCAAAGATTTATTTTACATCTTAAAAATAGCTCGAAAAATAATACATACCCGTGAAACATTTCTTAACCAATCAGAATAAATCAACCTTCAACTGTGGTATAAGATACTATATACTCCATAACACTTTAAAAATGATGTGAATGCATGTGACATCTGTATCTGCTACCTTTAAGTGCCTACAGTAAATTTGCGATCCATACGCTGAGGAGTGGAGAGATGTTTGTTAAAAATGAGCCTGTTACTGAATGATTTACTTTAAAGCAATGCATTGTGGGTCCAGTACCTTTTGCGCAGCTGTCCGCAGTTCTGCAAGGCATGTGGCCAGGTTTTTGGCACACTGGCCGAGTTGCATCGCAGCTGCCTGGTCAGTTACCGTCGGAACGGCCGATTTAGCAGACGTCACCATTTTACTACCGGGCTGAAGACAAACAACAAAACAAACATCAACAAAACAACCTGAGTGAACAACTCAATGCCTTTGAATTGAGAGGCTGCTACAATAAACAAATGTACAAGATACCTGTAGAAAACTCTGGCTGGCAAAGATAAGTGCCAACTGAGCACCGAGGTCTTCAGGGTGGGCCTGACTGCCCCTCATTCCCTGGACCAGATGTGGAATATGATCTGCTACAGCCTAAATCCATCCACAAACAAAATAAACATAAAAGTATGGTCGTATAAATTCAGTTTTGCACATTATTCATTATTGTCCTGAACTAAATATATTACATTTTTCAGAATAATATTTTAACCACAATACCTTGCAGCTGAGCACTAGCTGCTGATGTGACATGGTGTTCTTGTTGGATGCAGCTGCATTCTGGGCCGCTGCGATGGTCTGCGTCGCAGCCGCGGCAGCCTGCTTCGCTGCATTCTGTAGTAGATATTGCAAATGTAATTACAATTGCATTAAATAGCACAAAAGCTGCATAAAGAATCAGTCAATGACGCCTTTTATTGGTATTGATCTGGGAGAATCGTGGCATTAAAGGGGACAGAGAATGAAAAATCATTTTTACCTCATCTTTGTTGAATTATGGTAGTCTAGCCGCATTCACAAACATACAAACAGTGCTAGACATGCTAAACATCTCAGTCTCATAGAAATTCCTCTTTTAGAAATGTCAGCCAGAAAACGGCCCAATGTGAAAAACTGATGCTTATGACATCACAGGCATCTCCCTGCACCTTCACTTTAAAATAATTGGCTACATTTTTAGAGTGGCAGCAAAGTCAGCCAATCAGTAATGAGATTGCAAGTTAAGCCAGTAGGGGGAGCCAAATAGGTGCAAAACCACTTGTTTAAAATCCCCCACCCTAATAGAGCTATCTGAGAGAGGTTTTTAGGAAGCTTCTAAGGCATTACAGACCCAAACAAAAACATTTTTGTCAACATGTCACATCACAGAACAAGGATAAATACCCTGTTCAATCATTCTAAGTCACCTTTAAAGGGATAGTTCACCCAAAAATGAAAATAATGTCATTAATGACTCACCCTCATGTCGTTCTAAACTCGTAAGACCTCCGTTCATCTTCGGACCACAGTTTAAGATGTTTTAGATTTAGTCTGAGAGCTTTCTGACCCTTCATTGAAAATCTACGTACGGTATACTGTCCAAGTCCAGAAAGGTAATAAAAACATCATCAAAGTAGTCCATGTGACATCAGTGGGTCAGTTAGAATGTGTTAAAGCATCGAAAATACATTTTGGTCCAAAGATAACAAAAATTACGACTTTATTCAGCATTGTCTTCTCTTCCCCGTCTGTTGTGAAGCGCATGTGCGAGACTAAAGTCACTTGACTGCAGTGATGTGGCTGACGTGTTATCTGGTGCACCCCAGCTGTTTTTTTTGTTTGTTTGTTATTTTTGGACCAAAATGTATTTTCTATGCTTCAACACATTCTAACTGACCCACTGATGTCACACGGACTACTTTGATGATGTTTTTATTACCTTTCTGGGCATGGACAGTATATTGTCCGTAGATTTTCAATGAAGGGTCAACAAGCTCTCAGACTAAATATAAAAACAATTAATTTTTGGATGAACTGTCCGTTTAATTGAAGAATTATGCATAAATATGAATAAATGGCACATTTAATTGTCATGTTACTAGAAAAACAAACAAATACATGTAAATACATGTAGTACACCACTTTTTTGTTAGGGGTTTTCAATATTTTTGGTATCCTGTTCCCTTAAGGGCATATACTGTAGTCCCCATTTGTACATTTCATTAGCATCTTTCACACCACTATAATTTACCATATTTAAAAGTGTGTGTCGGCAGAGAGGAGCTAACACAGAGTGCCACGCTGAACAGAAAGGGGGAGGATAATGCATTTAAAACGTCTCCTCACCTCCAGTCGGTGAATAAGCTTCTTCTTAATGGCGTTTTGAGCAGCTGCGTTGGTGGCGACTCGCAGCCCTTCGGCAGCCTCACGCAGCCTCTGCTGCTGGTCTTCATTTTCGGGGTACGCGGCCGCCCCCTGCACGGGTGCAATTCAGTAATTACTGGATATATAATGCATTTAATGTAGTTTGGAAAGCTAAATGAAAATATACACAGTAGTGACATAACACTGTATTGACCAATCAGAATCCGAGAGTGGCTATTTTATAGACAAGGTCACATTATTGAATAAACTGAATTTGATAGATCATTTCAAGAGAAATTTTTAGACTCCACGTGAAGGAAAAAACATCAAAGACACTCTGCCATCCGCACATTTACGGTGCATAAAACACACACACAATGCAAAGAGGAATTAGGGTCTGTCTGCTCTATTTCTGTTACCAAGGTAACCGGCTGCGGCGAATTCCTCATCTTTACATTGAATAACGACAGCAACGTTGGGATTAATGCATCACGGATCAAATGTGCCTAACAAACCATTTCATGTCCGCATATTAAGCACGTCCTGACCATTTACTGTATGCTTATGGGTTGCTAAGGGGGGCTGACAATCATTTCGGTGGCCCCGCTCATCTTCTCTTGATCTACATCATGAAATCTTGGCTCGGGGCTTTTTAGGTTCCACGGAGATGAAGCACTATTTTGGTGTGGTCGCCGATCATGGTTTTGGGATAATAAACTAGCATTTTTGTATTTTGATTGAGAAATTATAAGCTCAAACAAACACTTTTCAGAATGATGCTGTCTTATTCTTATGCTACATTGGATTTGTTTATATAATGTATATATAAATATGCGTCAAAACCATAGACTGTAAAAAATGGACGTAGGGTCCGTGACGTCACCCACATGTTTCATCGCCATCTTGGACGCGCATCACTCGCAGATATCCGAAAATGGATAAAAAGGTGGGATGTGGGTAAAGCTAAGGTGGCTGGTTGCTGAAACCACGCCCACCTAGCTCGATTCTAGTGACAGCAGTGGCAGTTCAACCGTCACTCAAGTGGCCACGCCCTTAATTATGCAGAACTTCAAGGCTTAATATAATGGATATGGATTCACTGGATATGGATTCACTGTCCATTTTACCAACCCCAGTATTGTGTTTTGACCGATATACATATCACCATGCACTAAGCATAATATTAACATAAAATGTTATGTCTGAGCAACATTTATATGTAGACTTCATACCTTTGCAGCCTCCACCATTCTGGCAGTGGCGTCGGCCAGCAGCTTGGCAGCCGCCAGCAGCTTCTTTGAATTATCCACATCGATTTCGGCCTCGGCATCGGAGCGCATGGCATTCACCAGGTCAGAAGTGGCCTGGGCCAGAACCCGTGCCTGTCGTACCATTTCACCTGCCAACGCACAACCATCCGGCCATCAGATATCTCCACATAATCATTATTTAAACACAATAATCCCATCATGTGATGTGGGCAGATCTTATGACATATTCCTGGCTCTGTCTTGACTCCAGACTGCAAATAACCCTACCACTGTTCTTAGTTTCTTTGATGTTGCCAAATCCGGCGGCGCTGAAGCCGTTTTGTCTGAAAATCAATCTCTCTGTGGTCTCTCTGCATATCGCTTTAGAAACTGAAGCGCTCAAACGTTTGTGCGTCCGTGTGACCTGAAGTACATCATTGATCAAGGGGCTTTCAAAAGAACGCCTACTCATTTTCTCATAAATGGTCTCTGTATTTCCCGTACACCTACGTACATCCAGAAATATAAGCGTTGACAAGATTATCAAGGGAGAGTGATGCCAGTATGAGGTGTTTCACCTTTAAACGTTTTAAAATTTCGGTGCGAAAATTGTGTGTTTGTTAACTCAACATGAAATGACTTTCCAATGCTTCTCACTTTTATAATTTGATGCATGTTGGAACTAAATAATATTCGATGTGAATATATTGGGCATTGACTGGTTTGTAAAAAGTGGGCGTGGTCAACAAAGATCAGCCATATTACGACAAAGTCCTTGATTAATACGCAAGCATGAGAGTACAGTTCCTAGCCATATCTGTCTGGAAAATCGCAACTTTTAATTTTCTGTCAGTCTTAGTACACAATGTAACTACAGAAGAAACAAGTTTTAAATAGGAAAAATATCCAAACTCTTTGGTTATTTTTTAGCGTGATGCAAATAGTACTAATCAGATTCAATGGATTGTGCTAAGCTATGCTAAAAGTGGTAGCGCCAGACCCGAAGATCAGCTGAATGGATTCCAAAAAGGCAAAAATCAAATGTTTAACTCTAGGGGAGCTGGAAAATTAGTATATTTTCAAAAAAAGTTTAGTGTCCTAAATGCTAATGTTCATTAAAGGGCCCATATTACGCAAAATCCACTTTTACAAGGTGTTTGGAAATAAATGTGTGTTGGCAGTAAACCAATAAATCAAAGTAGTCTCATTAGACATGCTGTTTTGATTCTGTTGTCAATGTGACGTCACACTGATAAAACCCCGCCCATAGCCACTGCCTTACTGGTTAATTTTACCCAAAGGTTTTTCTAAAGATGTTGTTAGCACGTTGTAGCGCTAATACGACTAAATATACTACTGTCTCAGATTGTATTCACAGGAATCAGATCTATTTTAACCAAAAGCGCCCTTTGTCTGTTGGCAAGGGAGTGAGGAGCTGTAGCTCATTTGCATTTAAAAGTACAAACATGCGTTTTTTTTTGTGCTCCCACTCAAGTAGGGGCATTTTGGACATGCTATAACAAATGATATGTGGGGTGAAACTTTACAAACACATTCTAGGCACACATGAGACTTATATTACATCTTCTAAAAATGGGTATAATAAGTGTCCTTTAATTTAGTGCGCTTCTATAGACAAGATTTTGGAAAGGGTCCAGTGGTCCAGAACAATGTGTAGAAGTATGCACTTTTTTTAGTTATAAAAGTATGCACTAAGACAGTAAATAGGTTTAATTTTAAATTTGTGTTAACTTTAATGCTAACAAATCTCAAATTTTTGTATATGCATACGACTTGTTGGCCCAAGTCATACATCATTCCATGTTTTACTTGTTTTGCGCTCTTAGCCAACCCTCCCGGCACCTTAATGCCATGTGTTTTCTTTTAAAAAGTTCAAAGACAGGGCGTTTATGATTGGGACCAGATCTGATACTCAAGTTTTTTTTTGCATGACATGTTTTCGACAACCTCGCAAGCACAGAATCCTTTGAGGATTCTTTGAAAATTACGGCCATACCATAACAAAGACATAACGTCTTGCAAACATCTCAAAAATGTTTGCAAAAATAACTTTGTTGAAACTAAATACATTTTTTGCAGAAGCACCGTAGACGAAATACGAAGACCGAACAAAGCTCAATATTTTTCAAGCCTGACTCATAGCGGTTTATATCTACATACTGTGAGTTGCAATAAGTAGGACTGCGGGGGGCGGACATGTTAACACCAAAATGAGAGCAGAAACACCAGGAAACCTGTTGTGAATGTGTTCGCTGTTGTGCAATGGTGAAAATGGAAAATCTAATCTTGTCCTAAGCTTAGATATGCTTTGTTTGGACCATGAAAATAAAAGATATTAAGGCTCTCTTGTAAGTTTACTGTATGCCTGTTTGACTACGATTTCCATTTATTAAATAAATTCCCTGTAGCCTGCAATATTTCTCCCGTCTGTGGTTTAGGTCATCTATTGTAATTGCTATTACTGTTGCTTATACTTACGTTTGGGGATTTAAACTTAAAAACCCATTAAACACTGGCACGTAACTCATCCTGCACCGTTTGTGCTACGGGCATGAATGGCTCCAAAAATGCATGGTTTATTGAGAGCAGTGCTATTACTATTGTAAGCAATTGGGCGAATGATAAATCAGATGAGAAATCTCAGATTTATATTTAAAGGGATAGTTCACCCAAAAATGAAAAATCTGTCATCATTAACTCACTCTCATGTTGTTACAAACCTGATGAACACGAAGAACAATATTTTTAGGAATGTTAGTAACCAAACCGATCAAAAGCCCCATTGACATCTATAGTAGGAAAAAAGAATACTATGGAAATCAATGGGGCAGTGCCAATGGTTGGATAGTGCAGATTAAGGGGGCGTTATTATTGTAATTCGCCTTGCTACCTATCTCACAAAACAGGCGAAATCTGAACTACCTAATTTTTCACATGCTTGCAAAAAATGGCTTACCCAAACAAAGTTCCTGGGTTGTTATTTTTCACAATTTGTTTTTTTTTTGGTTGAAAAAGGCACTGGGAACCCAATTATAGCACTTAAACATGGAAAAAGTCTGTCATTTTCACCCTATGACCCCTTTAAACTTCATGACACCCCTATTTCCTTCAGTGGTCGGAAAATATCGGTCTCACCTGCATCCCCCATCGACGTAAAAATACTCTCTGTTACTGTCATGATGGTGTCGGTGGCCTGGTCGTATCGTCCGATTGGCTCCCCGCAGCTGGCGTAGTGCCGCACGTGCTGGAGGAGATCACTGAGAGCCTGGCTGACGGCTCCGGCTGCCATGTTCACCTGTCGAAGGAGCTCGCCCTCCTCCGAAGCAGCGTGGCACGCCTTTACACACCCCTCAACGGACCGCTCCACCAGCCGCCCGGCTTCCACCAGCTGCTCCTGACAGACCGGAGATGAGATGGTAGGGCTCACCACCTAGAGCATGGATGCGTACATCCAAATAGGTTAAAAAAGTTGTGATTTCAGTTTTAAGAAAATACTTTAATTTATACATAAATAAATAATAATAAAAAACGAATGATTTAATATAAACTAGTGGTCAATTTATATATTTGCAAAGTATGCATCATTTATCAAAATACCTTGTTTTGTGTTCAACCAAATAATGAAACTCAAACAGTTTTGGGAAAACTTTAGGTTGAGTAAAGAATGACCGAATTTTAACTTTAATTTTAATTTAATTAAATTCAACCATACTTTTGGGAACCACATGGAATATATTGTAAATGTCTCCCAATAGAAAGTCACAAAAAGCACGCACTTGCAACTAAAAAGTATGCGAGTACCTTCGTGCACGCCACCAGCTGTGATGTGGACAGAGCGCACTGTGTGGCGGCGGTGATGACCCGGTTCTGGAGCGCCGTGTCCTCGGCCACCTGTGCCACGTTCTTGGCCTTCAGCACCAGCATAGCGGCGGCATTAGCCACGGCTTTGGCCAGGTTCATCATAATGTCCTGGAACATATTCATCATCCAAAAAACACACTGTGAGACAACCTGGCCCAGACTAATGAAGGAAATAAACGGAAGGATAGAGTGTAACAGGATAAAATAGGGGCCAATAAAACGCTCGGAGAGGCTAACCGAGTGTGACAATATCAGCTGAATCACACAGAATTAAATTATACGCGTTGAAAATGAACGCTGAAGTGTTTACTACAAGTGAAAACCCCTCGGTAAGGGAATAATGAGGAATGTGATTGGGTAAAAGATTTGACTTACACCTATAAGTGATTGTGTAAACCAGGGTATTCAAACTATTTTGTCAACCGTAACTCCGTGACCTTTTATTTACATAATATTTTTTAAAGTAAATATTTAATCGTTTACATAGTTATGAGCAGCATTAGTTCTCAGTTTTCATGATATTTAGAATAAACAAATAAAATATATACTTATATATACCTAAAAAAAAAAATTAAATGCAAAGTAAGAGTATCAAAATAAGAAGCATACAGTTACACGCATCTCTTTATGTACTATTTTGCACATGATTTCGAATGACATCATATAAACCTAATCATTAGTTGTTTTTTCCACATTTAAAGGGAAAATTTTCATTACCGCAACGTGTCCATGACTGGATTTGGGTTCTTTGACACGGAAATATTTCTAATTAAAAAATTTAAAAAATAAAAAGCTTCAGTGCATGTTATACTATAAACATTTACAGTAAAGAAACATGTGGTATTTGGTGATCATTGGTAAATGTATTTTTGTAAATTTTTTCTCATCCTCTGCAACAATTTTCAATCATTGTTTAAGCCCTCAAGGAACTAACATTTAAAAAAAAAATTGTTGTAAGGGACATAATTGACTGTGACACTCAAGATGGCTACCAGGTAAGCAGTTCTTATTTTATCTCTCCAGATAAAAGTTGGAATTTTGTTTGTCATATACCTAGATAGCTTTTTAGTTCTCACTACCGAAACATGAGTTTGTAAATGCATATATTTAATGTAATATCATGTTGCGATAATGATAATTTTGATAATGATAATCTAAAAAATTTTAATAATTCTATAGGAAATATTTTTTAAATCCTCTAAAAGTAATGGTTATAGTAAGTTCAGACCTTGTTTTATTTAGACTTTTTTATTTAATTTAGATTTTTTCATTTTATTTATTTGAATTTTTTTGCTTTTTATTTACCTTTTTTAATTTTGTTGCAATTAATTGTTTTTTAATGAACTTAAACCACATGCAATTCTCTCAGTTCACGAACCGCAGTTTGGGAAACCCTGTTGTGAAAAATAAAGCGCTAAAGTTTGTTTTTTGAGGTAGAAATCCATCATGAAATATACTTCATGGATAAAATATTAAAGGTGGGGTGCATGATCTCTGAAAGCCAATGTTGACCTTTGAAATCACCAAAACAACACGCCCCTACCCAGGCCAGCTGACAGTCTTGCCTGGGCCCGGGACAAGATAATCTTAGAGGGCCCCCACCCCTTACTTTTTACTGGTAACAAGACATTTGGCATTATCAGATTCAGGACCCACGAATATTGCATATTATACATTGTATAAAACATTTAGTTAAAGGTGCTTTTCGTAATTTTTAGAAGGATCTCTTGACAGAAATGCAAAATAATATACTAAACTATATTATCAGGGGTGTATAAAGACCTTTTTATAATGAACCGTTATGTTTTTATTACATTAGAATGAGACGTTTTTATCTACATACACAGAGGGTCCCCTTACGTGGAGGTCGCCATTTTGTGCTGCCATGTTTCTACAGAAATGTTTAACGGACAAACTTTTTTTACTAAGTTGTCTCTGACGATGACATGTTTTACTGTAGCTTATCTATGCGTTTCAAAAGCGAGGGGGGAGCAGTGGATTGAGCCTAGATGCTTCTAAAATTTACACACTGCACCTTTAAATGTAGTACACTGAAAAAAAATATTCATTGAATTTAATACATTTTTTAAGGTAAGTGGTTGCAATCAATTTATTTAAGCTACATTTAAACAAAAAGATTAGTAAAGTAAAATAAAATATAAAACTTTTGTTTAAATGTAGCTTAAATAAATTGATTGCAACCACTTACCTTAAAAAACGGATTAAATTCAATGAATCATTTTTTTCAGTGTACTGACGCTGTATACTGAAACAAAATATCATAATCACGTATGAATTATGAACAGACTATTGGAAATATCAGTAAAACAACTTTAGCTAATATTATGCTGTGTTTGGACTAAAAATTGAATAAATATTACTCCTCTCTTTAGAAATTTGAAGTAAACATATAAACTCAATCAATATTTCTCCAAACATGCACGCCTTTGAACCAAAAGCCCAGAGGGATATTATTTTGTAAAGAGCTTTCATGATGAGCATTAGATTTTTCTCAATGAATGCGACTGAGGGTAGAGCCCTGCATTTCAGCCCAAGCCCGACCCGACCTTTTTACACCCCTCAGGTCGGGTTTCGGCCAATTTTAACGTCACAGCTGATACGCGGGCGGACCAGGGCTTATTTAGGCTTCTCCGTCTTTTTATATTTTTCAATTTAATTAAAATAACATTTTGACAGACGATGATTGCAAAACAAACGTAGTAAGACTTTTAACCTATAGCACGAGTCCGCTATAAGCACAGCCAGCCACACATTTACAATGCAGCTGTTGCTTATTTAACAGCAGGACCTTCAGCGCACCGGGAAAAATATTAATGGAGGACTAGATTAAAACCTTGGATACTGCGCATAATCTATGCAAACAGCATCCAAGACATAATCTATAATACATATATATATGCATAGCGAAGTTGTAAGATAAGGCAGGTTGCATGTTTATTCGTTTCATGTTTATTTCGTTTCGTTTTGTAGCTATAGCCCTTTTCATTTATTTATTTATGCACCCGTTGCAGCTGCGAGCAGCAGAGCAACCTGCCTCCGCTTTTTAAAAATAGTGTGTGTTGATAATAAACGTTTAAACTAACACTGTGATATGCTGAAAATATATATTTTATATAGTTGTTATTATAGGCAAGTGAAGTGTTGATTTGAGAGTTCAATTCATCAAACATGTCGTCAACTTGCTGTCGGCTGCGAACCGCTTGTTGGAACAAACAAAAATACTCTAAAATGTAAATAAAAAAAGAAATATAACTATTTTGCCATTTAAAACAAATCTGAACTGCTTTAATTGCTGCAAGAGCTGTGTAAGGAATCTGTGTAAGGAGTTATTTTTTCTATTTCTGCGGATTTCCTTTGCAAAATCTATGCGGAATTTTGCAGAATAATTAAAAATGTTTTAAAACGATCTGAGAGAATGTGCGCTGTGAATATTACAAAACAATAAAATATTTTACAATTACATTTTATTAAAGGATTACCCTGAATTAAACTGGACCAACATGAACCAACAGATAATGGACAATGTGCTGTCACGACCATAGAGTTTAATATAAATTACATATATTACTGTCTACAGTGTAACATTAAAAAGAAAAGGCTTCTCATAATTAATGTAGCTATATCAAGATAATTTCATCTGTTTAACAACACAATGTATATTTATCTTGTAAACGGATTTGAAATAATAAATAATTTTCGCATCACTTAGCAATAGAGACGATAGCGAATTCATTATCTTCTCCGCGGTAAGTTTTATTTCAAATTCAAGTTTTACACATTAAATATTAAATAGTTTGTGCTTTCTCTCATAAAAACCTCACAGCAAACAGCACAGACTTCTAAACACACGCGATGCAGTGACTATATCTGCGGTCACAGATTCCTGATGGGGATATAGGAATTCTATTTTCCTCTATAAGGCCTATATTTTCTTCTTTTCTTTTCTTTTCTGAGCACCGGACTTGTGCTGAGTCTGACAGGACATTTTTGAGCGTACTGAACTTCAAATCAAATTTATTTATTTTTTATCAATTATTCCATAGGTTCCAGTTCTGGGCCCCCCTCTGGGCCCCACCCCACCCTGGGCCCGGGACAACAGACCCGTTTGTCCCCCCCTGTCGGCGGGCGTGCCCCTACCCCAATAGAATCTGGACCTTCTTTTGATAGACCCGCCCCACACATACGCAACCCAGGCAACGATGTCAGATAGTAGACACACCCCTTACTGCTGATTGGCTCCAAGCGTTTTTCAAAAATTGTGCACCACACCTTTAAAGGATTAGTCCATTTTCTTAAAAGAAAAATCCAGATAATTTACTCACCACCATGTCATCCAAAATGTTGATGTCTTTCTTTGTTCAGTCGAGAAGAAATTATGTTTTTTGAGGAAAACATTGCAGGATTTTTCTCATTTTAATGGACTTTAATAGAGCCCAACATTTAATACTTAACTCAACAAAAAAAAGGACTATAAACAATCCCAAACGGGCATAAGGGTCTTATCTAGCAAAACGATTGTCATTTTTGACAATAAAAATAACAAATATACACTTTTAAACCACAACTTCTCGTCATGTAGATCTGTTCGTGATGCGCCAGCTGACCCCACGCAATACGTCATGACGTCAAGGGGTCACAGAGGACGAATGCGAAACTCCGCCCCAGTGTTTACAAGTGTTGAGAAAGAGGACCGTTCCTACGTTGTTGTATGTCAACTGATACTAATTCATGTCTTTGTGTCAGTTTATTGTTTAAAATGATCTGCAAATGTGCGTTTTATATTTGTAACACGTGACCTCCCTACGTCACTACGCATTTACGTGAGGTCGCGCTGGACTTGACCTAGACGAAAAGTTGTGGTTTAAAAGTGCATATTTTTTATTTTTCTTGTCAAAAATGACAATCGTTTCGCTAGATAAGACCCTTATGCCTCGTTTGGGATCGTTTATAGACCTTTGAAACTCCGTTGAAAAAAACTGTTAAGTGCTGAGTTAAGTATTAAATGTTGGGCTCTATTAAAGTCCATTAAAATGAGACAAATCCTGCAGTTTTCCTCAAAAAACATAATTTCTTCTGGATTGAACAAAGAAAGACATCAACATTTTGGATGACATGGTGGTGAGTAAATTATCTGGATTTTTCTTTTAAGAAAACTGAATATTCCTTTAATGTACTGTATGAGGTTGTCTGAATATGATAAGCATCTGTAGATGCATTTTATATTTAAAATGTAGTGTGCTAAATTGTTGTTTTAAACCTGTATGTTTAAAAATGTCTTTGTTCTGCTAAAAAAAAAAAAAAAAAAAAGATATTATAGCAATGTGTGTAAGCAAAACGTTTTGGAACACCATTGATTTCCATAGTATTTATTCCTACAATAGAAGTCAATGGTGCTCCTGCTTGATTACAAATATCTTCCTTTGTGTCCAGCAGAACAAAGATAATGGTGAGTAAATGATTTTTGTGGAAAAGTATCCCTTTACTACACTATCCATAATCCCAGAGTTCCTGTAGCTCAGTTGGTGATAGCGATTCCAAGGTAATGGGTTCGATTACTAGGAAACATCGAATGCAAGTAATTTGGGATACAACGATTCATAGATTGGACCAAATGTATACATTTTAAGAGGACTATTACTAGCTTGAAGTAAAATTTTATGTGAAACATATCTGTAATATTGTGATTCATTGCAAAGCTGGTTGGTTTGGTTTGTATTGGATAATTTCTGGAATCCTCATGGAAAAAATAAATCAGAATTTCTTCAGTAAGCATCTGCAAAGTGGGCGGCCACTGTTGTGTTCTGTTCCAAAGAGAAATGCATTGAAGTCGAGACAAGCATGTACATAAAAACACACCTGAAATCTTTCATCCGTTTCACCTTCTCCCATCTGCCTCAGCAGGTCTCCGCTGGCCTGGCCGATGCTGCCCGCTGCAGTCAACACCGTCTGCCTGGGCTGAAGAGCAAAAACATCATCAGAACGTTGAAAACGATCTTCACAAGCCGTCACAACGTCTTAGAACAAGACTAATCACATCCTGTCTATCATCTCAACACTCCACTACAATTACCCTGTCTAACAGAAGCCAAACAAGTAAACAGATTGTGCCTGCGCTCCGTACGCCAGAAAGAAAAACATGATTTAACGAGTTCATTATAAACTCTGCCGGCATACAACAGCGCGTCATTGACAGATTAGATATAATCACCTCTCCAGAAGCAGGTTCGACGGCTCTCAGCAAGTCAGACACAGCCCCCGTGAGGGTCCGGGCGGCACCCATGAGATTCTGCCCACTGCCCACTTCATCCTCCATGAGGGCTGCCAGGAGCTTCACTCCCTTGGACATCTCCGTCAGGTTGGATGAGATGGTGGTGATGGCGCAGCCAACGGCGGTGTAGTCGGTGTCTATTGGGTCACCTAGAGAGAGGGAAACAAGGTTTGTTTTTCGGTTGGGAACTCATTGGGTCATGAAAACAAACGCTTTAATTCCTTTGGCTAAAAGAGCCCATAAAATAAAAGTTTATAAATGTATGAATTTATGTACATTTATATGAATAAGTAAATACATAGCTTTAATTAAACTTCTTTTTAATTGCTGGTTTGTTATCAAACGTCAAAAAGCATTAAATTATTTTATAAAAAATTTATTATAATTTATTACTGTGGTTACATTAATTTCTTAAAATTTTAATCTTTTAAAATTTCAATGCATCAAAATTAGGGCTGTCAAAAGATTAATCGGGATTAATCCAATACAAAGTAAATGTTTGTGTTTGCATTACTTATTTGTGTGTTTATTGTTTGTATTATTATGTATTTATAATTATGCATGTGTGTGTATTTATATACACAAAATAATTACACACAGTGCACACGCACATATATTATGCAAAACACACTTTTATTTTGTATGCGATTAATCACGATTAATCTTTTGACAACCCTAAAAAATATTCCTTAAACTCAAATCAAGCATTACATTTTTTAAATATTTTTTTTTTCTTTTAATTTATAACTGCAATTACATAAATTTCTTCAAATTTCGATGCATCAAAATTAGGGCTGTCAAAAGATGAATCGCGATTAATCGCATACAAAATAAATGTTTGTGTTTGCATAATTATTTTGTGTGTGTATTTATATATACACAAAATAATCACACACAGTGCACACACATGTATTATTCAAAAACAAACTTTTATTTTGTATGCAATTAATCGCGAATAATAGCACTAATCAAAAAATTCCTTAAACTCAAATCAACTTAATTAAATATAATGGAAACTCATGAATATAAATTAAACCGCATTCTCAATTCAATCCTAAATGATGCACAATTTTGGGAGGTACATACACACATTAGCTTATATCCAAACAAGCCCTTCAGGGTATGTACTCAGATGTAAAGCACAGGCTGCAAAAAAAAAAAAAAAACATGCAAACCACCAAACAGATGGTATGGAGATATTATATCCAGTAAAAACCTGGTCTGATCCGTATGAAATCTCTCCAGAACGTGGGAAAGACTACACAAACCGTTCCAAATAGTTCGGCCTAAGGACACTGCAACTCATATCTTTAACTAGAAATAATGTTTTTTTATTGCAAATAAAATGTGTTAAGAATTGCATATTTTACATTATGGTTAGTTGGTATAAATTAGATCCACGCAGGTAAATCTTGCATAATTTAAGACCCACTCTATTAAAATCATTTTTTGTAATTTTGTATTATTTTGTAGTTTTCATCATAAAATCACCCTACATAATGTAAAGAACAATCTGTGTAAATATAACCTTGATATCTTTAATACTGACTGACTAAAGTCATTTCAATGATTGAAATCAAACTCTGATGCTCCTTATGAGACTTTAGCCTGAATTTCATTTCAACTTTAGGAGAAACACCCCCCAAAAAATTGATTCTTAAACCAAACATAACTCTGAGTTGTGTACCTGCAGTGAGGTTGACCACGGATGCAGTACCAGCCGTAATAGCATCCACCTGGGAATGGATCTCGTGTTTGGATTCATCCACCTTATTCTGGACCCACACCCTAGATGCCTTATTGGAGAAATGAAAGAAAAATGAACACATGTGAAGTATCGATGGACGTTTAAAATGAAAAACACCAATAGCAATGCTAGTCATACCAATATTATCTAAGCACGGGTCAATAAATGCACCTAAACACCATTAAAGGAATAATGAACATACAACAAAGCTTACAGTCCATTACTGTAATGCCAAAATGACAAATAAATTCATATAAATAACAATATCATAAAGCTTTTATACTGGCTTGTGACAAATACTGAGAGGACTTCAACCTGACTCAATATTCCTCATGGGATTTGATCGACAAAAGCACTGCATAATACATCACACAAACATGAATGTGTCCTCCTTACAGAGGTGTAAAGAGTAGCTGAAAGCCATACTTGAGTAAAAGTACAAATTCCTTACTGTAAAAATTACTCCACTACAAGTTACAAGTCACCAATTTAAATACGACTTGAGTAAAAGTATTAAAGTAACCCAATTTAAAAGTACTCAAGTATTTTTACTCGTACTGAATGTTGGCTCAAAGATGCACAAGTCCTCAACACAAAGAGACATTGTAGGTCTGGGCAGTGAAAACTAAGAAAGTTTATTTATGAGGTTTTATTTCCTAATATAGAAAAGAAATCAAACATCTCAAAATTTGGACCTGGCATAACAAACACAGATTAAACATAGTCATAGTCTTCTTTTGACTAAAATTTTATTTAGTTTTAGTCATATTTTTGTCATCTGAATTGATTTAGTTTTAGTCTAATTTTATTCAACTAAATGCCATGACATTTTAGTCTAGAAATCTACATTAAATTAAACCCATTTAATTTTAGTCTAGTGTCATTGTGTACTTGAATGTGCCATGCTGAAAAATATATAGCCTAACTTTGTTATATAAATATATGGTAACAATTTACAGTGGGGTTCATTAGTTAACATTAGCTAGCTACATTAGTTAACATGAACTAATAATGAACTGCACTTATACAGCATTTATTCATCTTTGTTCATGTTAATTTCAACAATTACTAATACTTTTTTAAAATCTTGTTAACATTAGTTAATGCACTCTGAACTAACATGAACAAACAATTAAAGCTTACATTTTTATTAACTAACATTAACAAAGATGAATAAATAATGTAACAAATGTATTGCTCATGGTTTGTTCAAGTTGGTTAATACATTAACTACTGTTAACTAATGAACCTTATGGGTTACCAAATATTCCTATCCTAAAAAAGATATCATTTTAATATTTAAACAATTCCAGTAAACTAAAATTACACCAACAGATATATGATAACGCATATTAAAAACGTGAAGTTGTTCATTTGAAAGATTAATTGTAAACACATGTAGTACGTAACACTATCTCACATTAAGTGCACTACATTTCTTCCGTCATGCATCCCTCTTACAGTAAATACATTACAGCATACTTGATTAAATGTGAGGACAGTGAAATTGTACACTTATTATCAATCTTATAATGTACTTAAGTTAATCGGGCAATCAGTACAGGACCTCGCTCGTTTATTTTGGCTTATATAGTAAGTTATATCAAGTTATGTACCAGCTCAGGTAAGCTGATAAAGTAGCATCAGAGTCTATAAACATTTGTGCTTGCCTTTGAGTTGCGGGATGACCCTCCTGCAATCGCGCATCACTTTTGTTTTGATTGTAGCATCACATGTTTAACAAAGGGTCCCTTGACTGAAGCAAATGTGATATGCATCCATATGTTTGCTCTTTATCTCTTCTCTCAGACCAGACGCGAACTTTTCTCTACAGTTTATGACATACGCAGCACTTAGATGTCCCGCTACGGTGGCTCAACGCAAGCCATTCAGCGTTTGACATCAAAGTACCGCGAGAGCAGACTTCTCCATATGCATTTGATTCGCTCTCGCAGTACTTTGATTTCATACGATTGCTCTGCGCAGCGCCAAATGAAGTCCCTCAGTTGTGTGTGTGCGTGTAACCTCGCGACCACAGATTCTATCCATCATCACTCTCTGACACTTTCGTCTCGTTTTTATTTGACGAATAACAATGTAGCGAGTAACGTTAAGTGTCATTTCAAATGTAGTGGAGTAAAGAGTACAAATACCCAATCAAAAATGTAATTGAGTAGAGAGTAAAAGTTGCCTATATTTTTGATACTCAGTACAAGTACAAAGTAGCCCAAAAAATACTTAAGTACAGTAACGAAGTACTTTTACTCAAGTACTTTACACCTCTGCCTCCTTACACATTCACAAAAAACATCTTACTACAACCCGACTACAATTCTACTGATGTTAACATACTTCATAAGTTACTTATAGTAATCAAAATATTAAGTGTAATCCTGTAAGCAAGCTATAGGTAGGCTGATAGTGTCACTATTAAAGGGATAGTTCGGCCAAAAATGATATTAAACCCATGATTTACTCATGATACCCCCAAGCTGTCCGAGTTGCATATGTCCATCGTTTTTCAGACAAACACATTTTCGGATATTTTAGAAAATGTTTTAGATCTTTCAGTTGATTAAATGTAATGTTACGGGGTCCACCCATAGTCCACGACCTTCAAGTCCAAAAAAGTGCATCCATCCTTCACAAACTAAATCCAAACGGCTCCAGGATGCTAAACAAAGGTCTTCTGAGGGTAATCCGCGTGGTGTTGTTGTAGAAATATCCATATTTAAAACTTTATTAACTAAAATAAATACCTTCCGGTAGAGCCGCCATCTTAGTTGCGTCCGCATTCAGGATGAGAGCTTACGCCGCCTACGGAGGCTACTCTGCTGCTGCTCTGTGCCCCCGCCCTCAGAATTTGTCATAACGTCACTAAGAAAAGTGCGTACACTACGCTAATACTCTCTCCTGAATACAGAGGAGTCTAAGATGGCGGCGCTACCGGAAGGTAGTTATTTACGTTAATAAAGTTTTAACACCGCACGGATTACCCTCAGAAGACCTTTGTTTATCATTCTGGAGCCGTTTGGATTTATTTTGTGAAGGATGGACGCACTTTTTTTGGACTTGAAGGTCGTGGACTATGGGTGGACCCCGTAACATTACATTTAATCAACTGAAAGATCTAAAACATTTTCTAAAATATCCGAAAATGTGTTTGTCTGAAAAACGATGGACATATGAAACTCGGACAGCTTGGGGGTGAGTAAATCATGGGTTTAATATCATTTTTGGCCGAACTATCCCTTTAACCCTTGCTTTATGCAACGCTCTACATTATGGGTGAACATAACTTCCAGTTCAAATACACATAAAATGGCAAATAACTTTAATGTTCTGGGGGCAGTACTCTTTAAAAAGGTCTGAATATGTACCATTTAGGTACAGAAATGTATACACTTGGTAGCAGTATGTACCTTTGAGGTACTTGTATTAACTCTTTAGGTGCAAAAGTGTACTTTTTTAAAAGTGTACCACCCCAGTGACAGCTAGGGACCTGTAATACTGACTATTCTCCTTCAAAATACTTTCCCCCATGTGTTAAACTTTGTAGTGTTGAAGGAAGTCGGTATGTTTCCATTGAAATTATCGAGATTGCATCGCTCCGCCATTGCTAGTCACTGGGCACACAGCTTAAAAAAACAGCAACGTCAGATATAGTAACTAATTGTTTCTTACCATGTCCTGTCCAAGCGGTGGTAGATTATCTACCTCTCTCAGATCAGCTTGTGCCTGCTGAACTGCCTGCATACTGGTGTTGATGGTTCCCATCAGCGCTTGCTGGGCCAGACTCTGAAGTCACAGAAAAAAGCAAGTTAGCTGTTAAACGAATACATTACTTTTTATACAAATTAATAGAATAATATAATTATGGTGGGTAATTCATTAAAACTACATGAAGAGTTTGGTTCCAAAACGCGATAAACGCATTTAAAAAAAAATTCCGTTACTGCCAAAATCAGTATTGTATCAGGTCAGTATTAAAAAGTCAATTATTCGTTTTACGAAAAATCTGATATCCGGCATGTTATTCTGTCATCTTTTCTCTCTTTTTTTCAAACCGCAACAAAGCTCAGTCCTCCGTCTCTGCAGAATGCAATAAATCTGCTTAACCAATCACAGCGCACCATTCCACGCATTGTAAACAACAATGGCGGAGCTTTGAATACGCACAGAATCCTAGTTTTCCTCATCTACTTTGACCTTCGTGATCAACAAGCAAACTAAAACAAAATAGTAATTTTGATGGCATTGATAAACCTGTGGTGGTTTTCTGTGGCGGGGAAGAAACGTAAGCCATCAAAATCGAATAAATTGCGTGAGAGGCACTCAGGCGAAGGAAAAATGTCGGCTGTGTCTTGTTCTCACGACAGCATCAAGCTTCTGTCATGCTAACACATTGACCCCAGGGGATCTTATGAGAAACTTTTCATTATTTTACGCAAAGTCAACGAAAATCGAGCAGGAACAAAACATTTTACAGTTGATCGCTG
This sequence comes from Paramisgurnus dabryanus, assembly GCF_030506205.2. NCBI lineage: Eukaryota > Metazoa > Chordata > Actinopteri > Cypriniformes > Cobitidae > Paramisgurnus > Paramisgurnus dabryanus. Next base: position 7,528,213 of record NC_133359.1, read on the forward strand.
TCAAAAAAGTTTCGCGACGACATCCCAAGCATGACAGCAGCAATAACAGTGTTCTTAATATGATAAAGTAAGTGTTTTGATTAATGCCATTAATGTTTATTTATATGTATATATTCAGTGTATATCACTAGTAAACTAAATGAATATAACATGGCAAAGATGAATGCACATTTATAAACTAATTCATTAGATTTATAGAATTTGAAAAAAAAAACTTTTTGCAGAAAAAAATAATCAGTTTTTATAACAAATCTTTGAAAATCAAATTATGGATTTACATTTTTTATGTTATTATAACCTAAAGATGCTATATGAAAGATTGTAACAGAAAATAGTGGTTTTCATCTTGTCACTTTCTCGGTATAGAAAACACATTTTTACCCAAATTAGTCAAAATGGATTTATTGCGTTTTGGAACCAAACTCTTCACATCTTATTGAATGGAAAATATTATTTGTAGTGTGACCACTGCTCCCAATGATCAAAATTGTGACTTTTGCATACAATGCGATTTATAAAATAAGCAATCATGCAGTTACGCATTCTCACCAGAGGTGGCATGTGTCCTCTGTGCATCTGTCCCATGGTGATCTGCTGCTGAGCCGAGGGCATCGTGCCCATGTTAAACGTGTCAGGACCTCCAATCGATCCCGATCGCATAATGCCAGGCAGAGCCACGGACCCGTGCTCGACCCGACCGACTCGGTTAAACTGCTGTTGTAGGATGGTGGATCTACGAACACATAATACATTTTCAGACCCTGTCGGGCTCCGTGCCTTCTTATATTATGTGAACGATGGCTGTTGTTCATTCGGTCATTACTGACAGCTAGTAAAATCAGTTAACTGATGCCTCCCCATTCGCACCAACAAAACAGAGAGAGAATGGGATGCGGTTGCCCATAACAACCGCTTCCCAGGCAGTGCTTCCCAAGAGTATGTGGGCTCATCTATAGATCTGTTTCTGATGGAAAGAAACACCAAGCCAGAAAAAAGCAGAACGGATGGGGGAGGAAGGAAACACTTGCATGCGAATCTCACAAAAAACGAGCCTAAGTGGGTCTAACCTAATGATGAGATTTGAAGCATCAAAGTTTGATTTCAATCATTGGTATCAATATTAAAATTTTCTTTATATTATGTAGAAATTATTTTATTTAGAAAGCAGACTTTAGCCGGGTCATATTTTCTCTCTTCTAGGAACTAGATATCTTAATTGACGTCTTTCTGATGAGTTAGCGGTTTTCAAGGAAATAATATTCTCCCTCTCTCCGCCCTCATCTCCAAGGTTAAAAGAAAAAACCCTTTCTCAATCTCTGTGAATAAATCGAATGTGTGTAGACTGAGCAAGTCATTTGATGCCTCCATTTCATCTGCTTGCATTTTTTGCTTGCATACAAATTAAAGGCAGAGTGCCTACTGTTTGAAAGCCAATGTTGATATTTGAAATCACCTAGACACGGCTCTTATTGCTGATTGGCTATAAGTGTGTTTTGGTAATCGGCCCGACTCCCTTTTCCAAAGTGTTTTTCAAACATTGTGCACTCCGCCTTCAAATAGCTAAATTTGACAAGCTGGAGTTCTGCAGGAATGGCACCCTTTTTTAATACAAAGCATCATGGGTACTGACTTTTTTGGGGATACGGATTCCTCCAGCATAGTGGATTCTTCATCTCCGTCCATACCAAACCGATCCTTACTCTGTTTCTGTCAAATTAAGACACGCAGACAAAAACATTAAAATAAATCATATAATTAAACATTGAATATATTTATTTCAACACAAAATAAAATAGTAAATTATTCTTAATTTTTTTTTTCAAAATATGTTTAATTGCATAATAAGATAAGTATATTATTTTTTATTTATATAATATTATTATATTATATTATTATTAACATATTAACATATTGGATATTTAAAAATTTGAGGATTTAACTGATTAAAAGCTTTTCAGAAATAGTGGGTCTCATTCACTAAGCTTATGTACGCACAAATCGTGATTCAACAAAACTTTCGTATCAAAATTTCTTTTAAATGTACGCAAAAAAAAAACCTAAAACGACTCGTACGCAATAATCACATACGCTATAATCAAATCCTAAGATATAATTATAATGTTTATAATAATGTTAATATATAAAAAAGGCTGCATAACGATTAATCGCGACAAATCGTTTGCAGAATAAAAGTTTTTATTTATATTATATAAATGTGTGTGCTGTGTATAATAATTATGTATATATAAATACATACACATGCATGTATATATTTAAGAAATATTTACATAAGTATATACATTTTTATATTTATATATAATTAATATTATGTATAAATATAAATACCTAACATATATATATATTTTTTTTCTTAAAGTTAAATATAAATGTGTGTGTATTTATATATACATAATTATTATACACAGTACACACATTTATATAATGTAAATAAAAACTTTTATTCTGCAAACGATTAGTCGCGATTAATCTTTATGCAGCCCTAATATAAAATTTACATGATTATATTTTATATTATAATATTTTCTGTATTATATATTATTATACATGATCTATATTATTATTATATACATTATATTATACATTATTATACAGTAGCCTACTTATTTTTTCTACACATACAGTATAAAGAAGATGCACGTAATGACAAATCTTCACGCTTTCCTTCCTCACTTTTTAAATCTCTATATGAAAGCTTCTGCTTAATGCAAACGTCATGTAAATGTAATGAGAATTCCAAACGTTAATCACTTAATCTCCTGTCAGTTTTATTTTAGATACAGATGCGCGCCTCTGTCATATTAATTAAATGTCATATTTGTTAACGCATCCAATACTTATTTAATGTTACTCCGGTCGGTGGACAGCACTGGCTTCCTCCAGCGACAGCAAAACCTCCCAAATCTAAATTGCAAACGGAAATTTACCGATAATAAATCTGGATATCTTTTCAATCTCTTTTGCTTCTATAACAAACTGCTCCAAAATTTTCTGTGGACTAGCGCTGCGAATAACCCTTATATGGAGCTGGTTTGGGCGTGTTTTATGCAAATTACCAACCTCGTGCATCGATACACTAACGTAAGAACAAGTATAAGAACAAATACATGTACACATGCACGTCTTTTAACAAAGGTGGAAAGTTCAAGTGTAAATACGAAAAACATACGCAATTATTAGTAAATGAGACCCAGTGTTTTTTTAATTTTTGGGTGAGCTGTCTCTTTAATTCGCGAGTTCAGAAGAGCATCAGACAGTGACTTGCTTTCTTGAGAATGATGTCGATGTATCCAGCGATGAGCTGAGAGATCTGTTCCCCCTCTGTGGTTTGTACGGAGTAATAGCTTTCCTGGTACTCACCGAAGTCCTGTATGGGACACACACACATACATACACTTAACATCACAAGCACACATCATCTCACGCTTCTCTTCTAGTACAGTTAAATGTGAATATACTGTACTATTTCTGCTGACAGGAAGTCAAACAGATGTGTCCTTGAAGCTCAAGCACTGTACATGAGATGCTATAAGTGGCTCTTAGGGGTCGATCAGAACTCTACATAACACAGCAAGGTTAAACGTCTTGAAAAAAACAGAAATAAGTTAATTTTGCCTTTGATGCACAACAATGAAAACATTGTTTTTATACCGTACTTTCCGGACCAGAGTATAAGCCGCATCATCCAAAAATGCGTCATTAAGACGACATAACATAAGTCATAAGCAGCACCAGCCAAGTTATGAAAAAAAAACGTGGCTTATAGACCGAAAATACAGTAATGAAAATAGTAGTTATCAGCTATTACCTACAACACTATGTAATGTTATACGTAAATGTATACATTATAATGTATTATTTTGTTTGCATCAGAACAATAAATTAAGACATCAAATTTAATGGCTTTCATCTCTGCCTTCATGTTGTATAAAAGAGTGTGTGTGTGTTACTGTAGCACAATCGGTAGAGCATTGCGCTAGCTATGCAAAGATTGTGAGTTCGATTTCCAGGTAACACACATACGCTTTTGATAAAGTGTGTCAAATGCACTGTAAGCGTGCTAGATGCATGCTGCGCTGATCGATGTGGGCTGCATTTGGATCCCTTTTGCAATACTATGATGTCATACGATGTTCGGTCTGCGCAGAGCTGCATGAAATAAACCACATTTATGATTTTTACTGCGGTAAAAGCAGACATTGCGGATAAAACGGACAGGCAGCGATATGAACAAGTATGTTACATTTAAAACTTTTGAAATGATGCAAGTTGGTGGTTCTCAAACTTGAGGGGCGTAAGATGGTGCCAGGTTTATGACATTTTTTTAATATATTAATTAATCATCAGTTAGGCTACTAATCAATAACACTACATATGTAATAATTTTTTTTAGTTCAAATTCTAATGTGGCATTCACACCAGACGCAGAAGAAGCAGCAAGCGCGAGTGATTTACATGTTAAGTCAATGCAAAGACGCGAATAGGAATCATGTGGCGCGGTACGCATGAATGGCGTGGTGTGAATGACGCGAATGGCGCGTTCCGTGCGATTTGAGCGCTGCCGCGGGAAACACGCAGCACAAGTTGAAAAATCTGAACTTTGGCGGATATTCGCGCCCCGGTAACCAATAAGGAGCTTGCTCTAGTAGTCACATAATTACAGGGAGTGAGCGGAGTCGCAGAAGCCCCTTCCATGCCTCGAATTTCCAAGTGAATTTCTTGAATGACTAGAATATCACGCGCGAATGAAGCTAATAAACTCAAAATGTTCAAGCGTCCAACTACACGCAAATCGCGTGTTTTGCCGCCTCTACCGCGGCTGGTGTGAACGCCACATAAGTTTGAGACTGTTTTATGCAATTAATTTCTTTTGGGGAGTTGCACCAAAAAGTTTGAGAACCACTGATGAAAGTTACGTTAGTTTCTGCTATGTGTCTTGAGTTAACAAAATATTTAAGACTTGATTTTTTTAAAATATGAATGCAAACATCTTACATATTGGTGTATACATTTTTAATACATGGCTTGGGCCTAAAAAATGTTTTGGGGGTACTTTAGTATATGGAACTATACAAACATATTAAAAACATACAGTCCAATACTACACAGTGAATGCACATTATTTCAAAAGAAAGAAACGTTGCTTATGATAAAAGCAGCTCAGCTTCAGAGTAAATAATATAACATACCAGTGTAAAGCTCTTGGGGGAGGCAGCCCACCTCTTTACTGTGGTAAGGGGCCATTCCTGCACCACCTCTTTGGTCTTCTCATCCACCCGCATCACTGACTCTTTGGTAATGCCCAGAAGACGTGGGACCAACTTATTCTTGCTTTTCATCTTCTCCTGTTTAAAAACAACCCATGGTGTTTGTTTATTGTGTGAAATATACAATGGGATACACAGTACTGACTTCATCTGGGTATTTTTGTTTACCATATTTGCTTTGCTCATTAATCATTGCTCATTTGCATGCAAGCAGTTTATTGTCCCCATTTCTCTATATTTCTACCTTCCATGTTTTCTGCAAAATAACAAGTAGGTCTTTGCATACATTTTGCGGCTACATTTTAATACAAACTCCACTGCTGGCTTTTATATTTGTACATACACTACTGTTCATAGGTTTAGGCTAAATTGACTCTTTAAAAAAAAAAATGTAATCTTTTGATCAGATGGATTATGTACATATTTTTATGTCTAAACTGATTTCAGAACTGAGCCTGGCACATGGGTGGTTGTCTCCAACACCGTGTGCAACGGCCTGGTGCCTTCTGCTTTTTAACCTTGACTCAACAATACTCTCAACACACTAAGACGCTCCAGAACAAATGCCTGCAGATGGCATCCTGCCAGGGTGCTTGAACCACACACAATTATGTAATAATAAACCGCTGAACACCGAAATAACCTCTTACAATGTACATCGTTGGGCTATTGTTTTTACCTAAAGGGCAAAAATAACATCTGATATGAGCACATTATAAATAACTGCTTATCTCTTTGTAAGACCTGCTGATATTGTTCAATGTTTTTAGGCATGACGTCCCTGTTTCAAGGGTGACAATTATTCACTGTGGGTAAATATAGATATTTGAAAAGACGTCCATTGTGTAATTGTGGGCATCAGTCAGGGACAATGTGATTTATTGTTAGGCTCTATTCTTTAAAAACAGCATTTAGTAACACACCACTAATGAGCAAAAAGGCTTCCTCGAGTGGACAGCTTGTAATGTACTGTACAGCTACAATATATCTATGTAAGGAATAATGTATAGGCAACCAGATATAGATATCTTTTAAAAGAGACAAACGACACACAGCGACAAAGTCGCTTATAATGTGAATGTACCTTTACCCAACTTAAAAAACACGAAAGTATCCCCTTATGGCAAACAGTTCAAACTCCGTCTATATTTTGATCCTCCCTCTGAATCTGATATCTATCCAAAAGTCAGCTTTTTGCTCAAAATTTGGTATTTTTGAAGAACCCTACCCATATTTGAGAGGTGATAAAAAGAAAACAAATAAAGGTAGGATAAAAAGGGTTTTTTGTTTGAAAGCAGAGGGTTCTTCATTTGACATATTGTATGTTTATATATTTAAATGTAAATCTAAACTTAAGACATTCTTCTTTAACAAAGCATTCACATAAAATGTCCAGTAAATGTACTTATCCCGCAATAGTTAGTTTGTTTAGAACAAAGCACTCACATAACTCATCTGGGTAATATACTTATGCCGCAATAGTTAGCCTGTCTGGAACCGAGCTGACTTAAACCACAATACTGTATGACACTTGCATTACATGTGAACGGCCCCTACGCTAATAGGATTCTGTTTCTCTCTCCCTGTCTCGTCCTCGACCCTGAGGACAATGAGACAAACAGACCCAGTTCCTGCAGATGTGAGGGTCATCACACCACTGATCTACTGACCGTCCTTCAACGAGATGCCCAGCCGATGCCTGACCGGTGACCACCGGCGGAACCAGTTTAATTCGCTTACCCGTTCACATACCCCAATAGTATTTATATTAGGGCCGGGACTCGATTAAAAAAATTAATGTAATTAATTAGAGGCTTTGTAATTAATTAATCGAAATTAATCACATATAAATATTTGACCTGAGAACATTGAGAAGTTTCACATGGATTTTTAGTATACCATGAATAATGACTGAATACATAAGCTTAAGCAACAAAATATTGTTTATTTTTGTTCAACCAAGTCGTTGTACACGTCTGGCTAAAGTCCACGCTAGCTGCTATATGTTTTGCATTGAGATGATACTTGAGGCTCGATGTGCTGCGGTGATATGTGAATTCCTTGTTGCATAGCTTACACACAACCATGCTCTTATCGACGCTTCCATCCGTTCATTTTTTATAAAAAATGTCCCATCCACGGGGCCAACCAAAGCGATCTCATCAGCTTCTTCGTTCATGTTCACTGTGGTTTGTTGTTGTCTGAAGTCATGAACGCTAGTTGGTGCTCCAGTATAATCGGTCCGCCGAAACTCATCCAATGAGAAATGTTCCGCGGTGCAAAAATAAGTGCGATTAAAATGCGTTAAAAATGTTTAACGCGTTATTTTTTGTGTAATTAATTAATCTTAATGAATCCCCTGGAGAGTCCACCACCTTTGGCTTAACTTACTACTTTACCGTATATGTTGCATTATTACTACGCTCGCTTTCTATGCTTTTCCTACATCTATTAATGTAAAGCTGCTTGCTTTGAAACAAGTAACAATTGTGAAAAGCACTATATAAATAAAATTGAATTGAATTGAATTAAAGAAAAACATTTTCTGGAAGGCATTAAACTTTTGTGAAAATCATAAAACATGCTGGGCTGGCTGGCAACTTTTTTTAAACGCTAGCGGGGAAAGAATTCAAAACCTACAGTAATTATGCACGGATTCAATAGCCATGCGTCTTAAACTGCTTTTCACTGAACTTTTCACTTTACACATTTGTACTTCTTTTTTTAACATACATTTTCGCCAATGGACATTATTAGTGTATGTGGCCGTCAAATGCAAGCCTGAAAGGAGAGCACAGTTCTGACAGGCGCCATGTGCACGTTTGTTCCCACTGTTAACTTATTAGAAGGACTACAAAACAATACATTTTAAAACTTGTGATATTGCTTCCCCAGATCCTTGGCATTTATATGAGAGCAGCAGGTGCACCAAGCAGGTTTTATGAAGTTAAACGAGGTTTTTTTGAGACCCTTTTAATTTCTGGAAATATGAAAATTCTGTAATATTAAATACAGAATATGACAAATAATGAAGGATCCCAAAATGTTACATTTTGTTGATTTTGCGCTGTTCCACGATCGCAAACTACTGGAGGGACTGGCTGGCAGCCGTCATCTAACTCCAGATCATCAATTAAACTAATAAATTTGATCAATTTAGCACATTAGATGTGCTGTGTTTGCCGCCATGACGGACACAAATATGGAAGTGACGTCTTTTGCACCCATGAATAGATAACAAGTCCTGACTTCATGTCGTCATCTGGTCACCCAAACAGTAACTCACCTTCACCAGGAAAAACGACACCCCGTATGTGCGCAGGGAGCGGGCGAGCTTCACGTACTTCACCTTCGCCTCAATCTCCGTCATCTCACCGCAGCTTTTGTGATCCTGTGTCGTAAACAATGCCATAAATAACTATACATTATACACGTCGCTTGTACTATTCATTGTTTTAAATGTATTTCTGTTTAGTGCTCTAATGCTCCTTTTTTAAATTCACTGACTGTTTCATGCACACGGGCTTCCCAGGCTAAACAAACATGTCCAGAAACTAATAGACCTTTCTCAGGCTGAACACATGCTAACAACTGAACTTTAATAACATTTTTCCCTGGTAATAATATTAGATTAAGTAAAACCAACAGAGGGCCACGAACCTGAAAAACTCTCTTCTCGGCCCCTCTCTGTTTGATATATTCTTTCGGTAGGAACTCCTTCAGGCTGTAACAAACAGTTGATACATTTACACCCAACACACACAAACATTTTCCATTCAAAACAGTACAAAACACATGAGGTCATCCTGGCAGGGATTACTTTCGACATATGCAACACCCACCCGCATGACTTTCAGACAGTTGCACGTTAATGTCTGGCTAAAACTGAGTACATTAAACAACTGTATTGATGTCATAAATTGGACACATGAAGTCATGTGGTCTTACTCTAGAAATCCTTGTTTGTGTTTGTGCTCCACGTGTGGGCCGAACTGGATCTGTGCCTGAATTCCAGCGAACTCGCAGGCCTTGTCAAAGGACACCGGATGGGAGCCGTTCAGAATGTCATCTCTCGCCTGAAACAGAGACGGGAAATAGAGTAACTAGACTGGATAAGTAACAAGAGTGCCAATAACCAGTTGATGGGTTGTTAGGGTGTTGCTATGGTGTTTTAAATAAATAAATCTATGACAAATTGATGACAGCAGGTATGTTGGAGTATCTTGATGTTAACATGACAACCTCACAAAAAAAAGGGTTGGTGGTTAACACCATACTGTTAGAATGGTCAATATGTATCCCAGCTTTCACTGGGTTGCGGGAGACAAAAACTAACACAGGGTTAGTTGTAACACGGACCATTTACATTGTTGCACAAGGTTGAGCGATTAGTTTTTTCCGTATTGATTTCACGCTGCCAAAAGACGATCTCCCGCAAATTATTGGAAATGTATAATGTTTTTCCAGAGAGTTATTGATGAACGAGTGTTCTGGTGGCATGTAAGTACATTTTTTCATCATATGTTTTAGTTTTTTTGGTTTTAAGTTGGTGGTGCAATGCTATGTCATATTAATCAGTGTCTTGTTGACTAAAACATAGCATCGTTTTGAAATATGTCTGCAGCTTTGCAACTTTTTTGGTGGGCTTGAAAATATTTTGACCCAGCGGGGTTAATTGTAACGCTGTGTTACAACTAACCCCTCAGCACTTACGATATGAAAACCGCTAGCGTTAGCGTAATTCTTGCTGTTGTTTTAAATAGGCTACACACGAATGATTGCTGGCTGCCAAAAAAATAAATGTGCCCGTCTTATCAAAAATCTCTGTCAAATTTATTTTTGTTCATATCTTTAATATTGATTGAATAAGGTCACGTCAAAGATTGAAATCATAATGAAATGAATGGCTAAAATCAGACTTTGATTCTCATTATCTCAGAATACGATTTTGAAACTGTAGTATGGTTATTACACACTGGGTCACATATAAAAAAAAATTTCATAATTGTGCTGCTTTTTCTTACATATTTAGACATTTGTATCCATTTAAAAAACGAATTATTGTTAGAAAAGGGCTGGATGAATGAATACAGTGTGGATACCTGTCTATTATAGACAGATATACAAACAATATTCACTTCAAGTATATAGACAAAATAGTATTGAAATATTTAACTGCAAACTTAATTTTTAGCAAGTGTTACAACTAACCCCCTGCCTGTTACAATTAACCCCACCTATGGGGTAAGTTGTAACGTTTGCACTTCTGTCACGTTTGGTGTAATTGTCCAAAAATGGTAAGTACTTCAAACACACTTCAAATGTTCATTTGTAGCAGAGATGTGTGTGTTGCTTGTGTAAAATATATAATTAATCAAACTCAAATATTTTTTGAATGATTGATCCAAAACCAAACAGCGTTCTAATATGAAACCTAATATGGTCGTAATAGGTTCAGTATTTTGGTACCCAGTATTCTGACCATTTTTTCTGACAATGCAGGGTTCTATCAAGATGAAGCTATTAAACCCAGAGACCCAACGAATACCACACGCACTCCTTCACAAGTGCGTAAACTTGGCAGAGATTTGACTGTGAGGTAATGGAAGTTATACATTATCCTAAACAAGATCGTGATGCCCCACCCTCAAGAAGTCCACCAATCATCTGGCAGCGCTCCCAAATGACAATGACATGGTAACAGTTGCAGAAACATCGAAGGAGACCCAGATATTACTTGATCACACCCCCTGTGTCTCAGTCTCAGTGTGGAGTGGAGAAATCCCCTTCAGTCTGCCAAATATTTCCTATGCATGAGACAGTGTGTGTCTGAATGTCTCTATGTGATCCAGTCTTCTGTTTCTCAAAGTATGTGGGTGTGTATGTGGCGCCGAGTCAGAAAATTTCATGGGGGCGTTTGTGTTTACTAGAGAGGAAGAGAGAGGCAGATGAAGTGCAGAGAGAGAAGTGTTACACTGTGTATGATGTCCAACTATTAAAGGGATAGTTCACCCAAAAATGAAAATAATGTCATTAATGACTCACCCTCATGTTGTTCCAAACTCGTAAGACCTCCGTTTATCTTCGAAACACAGTTTAAGATGTTTTATATTTAGTCCGAGAGCTTGTCAACCCTTCATTGAAAATCTACATACGGTTTACTGTCCATGTCCAGAAAGGTAATAAAACATCATCAAAGTAGTCCATGTGACATCAGTGGGTCAGTCAGAATGTGTTGAAGCATCGAAAATACATTTTGGTCCAAAAATAACAAAAATACGACTTTATTCAGCATCGTCTATTGTGAAGCACATGTGCGAAACTAAAATCACGTGACTGCAGTAACGCAGATGAGCTTATATCGTGTTTGCAAAGTTTTTTATTTTCAAACTTACAGCGTGCGTCTCCCTCAGACTGTAAACGAAGCCCGGGTGCAAAAAACAAACAAAAAAAAAACAGCTGGGGCGCACCAGATAACACGTCAGCCATGTCATACATCATCCGTGTCACTGCAGTCACGTGACTTTAGTCTCGCGCTTGCGCTTAAACTGTTTTCCGAAGACGAACGGAGGTCTTACGAGTTTGGAACGACATGAGGGTGAGTCATAAATGACATTATTTTTATTTTTGGGTAAACTATCCCTTTAACCTATTACTATCTTTTGTACTGTATCCTTTACAAAATGTACACTATTCAACCGAGTGTTGGGTCAAAAAGGATGAACCCAGGCGAGTTACCCAAAGTTATGATTTTTATGTAAGCAAATATGTAAAAAATGCACACATACTGTATCTTGTATAAGCAAATAAGTGCAGGTGTACTTTGTGTTTATGTGTTGGGCAGTAGGCGGTAGCTTTTGCCTCCCCGGGCATAACCACACAAACGGATCTGCAGCAAACCAAGTGCTCCTGCTTTTAACACAGCTCCACACCTCAGAGGAAACTTGATATTATATTATATTTCTAAAGCAGACACATACATCTGCACTGGATCATTCACACACCCACACATGCATTTGCATAAATAAGCATGCATTCCTGTCCGAAATCCCACTGAATGTCCGCTGGCTGTTTTTTGATGGTAGCCCTTATGACTTATAATGGAAAGCAAAATGTGTTTGTTGAATGTGGTGATTAACACCACGTCAAAACCGCATTAGGTGTCAAGCAAACATGCATTGTTGACTTGAGTTTCTGTCCGAACTCACTGTTGGTGTAAATAGTGTTTTCATTTTCATCACATTGTGCTGAGTAGCGGTATACAGTCCAAACTCTGCATAGCTACATAGTTCCTAGTGGCATTTTCTGGCATTTCGGCACATCTGAAAAACGACATAAGACGTAAAACCGCTGCCACATTCAATTAGGACGATGTTTATGGGAAAAAAAGGGAAGTTTCCAGCTAGTCTACAATCAGACTACCTATGCTTGAACATCATGTTTAGTTTATATTTTTGCTGGATTGTGCTGGGTAGCCCCGCCCACAAATTTCACTGGTTCACATTCTAGCTCTGCAGATATCCCTAAAACCAAGTATGCATTGATACAAAATTCCTGTATGGATACCAATAGATACTGATAGTTTTACTATTTACTCAAATTATTATGTCATAAAATCCTAGAAGTGCCTAGTGTTAGGGCTGGGACCATAGATATGTATAATAAAGGCTAGATATCTTACGGCGGAGTCTCTAACGTCATCACCGGCGGCCATCTTTTCTCACTCGGCTTGCTCACTCATAGTGTTGTGTTTTAATGGTGCATGTACTTTTAAATAACCATAACTTGCTTAATTTTCTACTGATTTTAAAATGGATTGGTTTCTTACAAACGTTATTAACGTGGCAATAATTTTGGGTGCTTGAACATGTTTCATGAACATTATTCATAAGTATGCAGTGCCAAAAAGGTACATCTCTGGCGTTTACAACAAACCAAACCATTTGAAAATTGGTAGAAGACTTAAAGTGCAATTCATCGACTGGAATTGACCCCCATAGTCCCCGTTGTTAAAATGCTTTACTGTAGAGGGGGTGAATTTTTTGTAACTCATCCGTTTAAATTATATTAAGACTTAAGGTTTTGCATAATTAAGGGCGTGGCCACTTGAGTGACGGGTGAACTGCCAATGCTGTTACTATTGTTGTGCTAGGCGGACGTGGTTTCAGCAATCAGCCACTTTAGCTTCACCCACGTCACGCCTCTTTACTCATTTTCGGTTATCCCTGTGTAATGACACGTGGCCAAGATGGCGACGATAGGCCCCGCCTACTATTGGCTTCAAAAAGCTCTTCACAAACCTATGAGTGACGTCACGTGACGTCCATATTGTTTATGGTTCTGATGGATTTTTCGGCACTTTTGATTGCCCTCATCATCGGCCGATGTACGATAGTGTGAAAAAAATGCTTTTATCTGCCAATACAGATTATAGGCTGATGTATCGGTGCATTCCTACTAAAAACTTAAAATCTCTATTGGGTGTGACTGACATATACCATATATTGAACCCTGAAAAACTATCCAAAGCTCAAAACTGTGCTTTATTGTGGCTTGTTAGGACGAAGCACATTGCGAAAGCCAATGTTTCCCCTACTGTAAAATTGTACCGGCTATGGTAAAGCAACAGACGATCGACAAATCAGCAGATTGCCTTCTGGGCTGATCAATAATTCATTCTTGAGTGCCGGCGAATATTCCACGGGTTTCATAAAACTAAAGCAATGACAGCCAAATGTTTAAATGTCTGTATAGTGACTCTGAGAAGCTAATTAATTGTTAGAGCAGGTGGCGACACAGAAGTTTTGGCAAACTGCTGCAATACAGTCAATCCAGCCAGTTAGAGAATGATAAAAAGAAGACTGATAGGATGACAGTGACGGAGAATAAGACCTAATAATAATAATAATAATTATTATTATTATTATTACTATGACAACAATCATAATAATATTATTTTTTGTTTAAGTTTGTTATTATAATTATTTTTAAAATTAATATTATTATTATAATACAGTGAGACATTGCTTTTTAAGCCTACCCATACAATTGGTTTGTATCAAAACCATATACAAAAACTGTAATAAATAAAATGTCTAGTAGCAAAAAATAAAAACCGCATGACATCTACAGTAAAAAATGTTAAAACAATTTTAAGGTCACTTTGTTTCCACTTTAGTCATGTTTTGATGGGTAACCCCACCCACACCGATTCCTAATTGGTCAAAAATCAAAGACATCAAAAAAATTTTGATTGCTTGATTGAAATTACTAGATCCTTTACCTGTACGTAGAGGAGGTTGAGCTGAACGGGGTCACGTGAGTCCACGTTCTGGTCGGAGTAGAAGAACTTCCTTCGGAGAAGTAGTATTTCGCTCTCTTCTACGCCCTGCTCCCGAAACGTTCGACTGTGATCCAGCCAATTTACTGCATATGAAGCGTTCAGCTAGGTTAGCAACCAAAATCTGTGCTAGTTATAAAACTAGTTATAAAAGTCTGGTCTGAAAACCAGTAATCTGTTACTTTTTAACAGCACCTACTGTTGGAAGACAAGAGAGACTAATTCACATGACTTTATTGCATTGGATATCATTATTATTCTGAATTTCTGCAATGTTATCTAGTGAACACATGCTTACTTTTGGACATGGACACTTCACTTTTTTGAAAATATGCTCATTTTCCAGCTCCCCTAGAGTTAAACATTAGATTTTTATCGTTTTGGAATCCATCCAGCCGATCTCCGGGTCTGGCGCTATATTTTTTAGCATAGCTTAGCACAATCCATTGAATCTGATTAGACCATTAGCATCACACTCAAAAACAACCAGAGTTTCGATATTTTTCCTTTTTAAAACTTGACTCTTCTGTAGTTACATCGTGTACTAAGACCAATGGAAAATTTAAAGTTGCAATTTTCTAGGCTGATATGGCTAGGAACTAAAACTTTTAAATACGAAACTCTTTGGTTATTTTTTGAGCTCGATGTTAATGGTTTAATCTGATTCAATGGATTATGCTAAGCTATGCTAATAGCGCCAACCCGAAGATCGGCTGAATGGATTCCAAAACGATAAAAATCAAATGTTTACTCCAACTCTAGGGGAGCTGGAAAATGTGGATTGTTCCTTTAAAGGGGGGGTCTAATGCTATTGAATGGATTCAGAATTTTTTACACTGTTAAAGAGTTGGTAAACTACCAAGCCCCTAAGGTGATATTGGAGTAAAAAAATCTAAAGTTTAGTTTCATGTGCTCATGTGAAACTTTCATGTGCTCACGCAAAACCTTCATGTGCAGAATTTTTTTCTTAAGTTTAGTTTTGCGTGCTCGTGTGAAACTATCGCATGCTCGCGTGAAACTATCGGGCGCGCACGTGAAACTTTCACTTTACATGTGCGCGCACGATAGTTTCAGGTGAGTGCGCGATATAGCTTCACGCGCTCGCGCGGTATGGCTTCACGCGCTCGCGCGGTATGGCTTCACGCGCTCGCGCGATATGGCTTCACGCGCTCGCGCGATATGGCTTCTCGCGCGATATGGCTTCACGCGCTCGCGCGATATAGCTTCACGCGCTCGCGCGATATGGCTTCACGTGAGCACGCGAAACTAAACTTTAAAAAAAAAATTTGCACATGAAGGTTTCGCGTGAGCACATGAAAGTTTCACGTAAGCACATGAAACTAAACTTTATTAAATTTTTGCTCCATGTCCCCTCAGGGGCTCCGTAGTAAACATTGGCAAAGTAAAAAAAAGACATATGACAGAGTATTTCTGTGCCAAATGCACTTCGTTGGGGTTCCTACAAGATTCGAAAAGTCCTTCTATGGGCATTTCTGCATGCAAACATCAACCATAGTGATCCATCAGGTTACTAAAAGTCGTGGGCAATGCAATTTTTTGTTGTTTTTTATTTTAGTGGTGTGTTTTCTTCTGGTTTGCTAATCTTACAATCATCGTCTGTGTGAAGTTTGGCTTTCAGTTTCTCCATCTTCCTCTCATCTCTGAGGAGCGTTCTGTCTTTCTTCAGCGTCCCCATTCCATCCTCTTTCTTCTCCTCCACCTGTTCCTGGATCAGCGAGTACTCCTCATAATTAGTTATTCCTGCGAATCAGAAGATAATCAGCCGTGTCCATTGACCTATCTTTCCTTCTTATCTGGGTGTTTTGAACAAAATGTAGTGTGAGAAAATAAATATCATTAAGCCCACAGACCTCTGAAACTATAATCAATATTTGTGCCTGCAGACTTCCACAGGTTGTAAATCATTATGAAAAATAACTCAAGGGAATGAGGAGTCAATAAGGGAGCTAGCATTTTGATTGTGGCTCTGGGCTTAAAGTCTGGTCTACATTGAAGTTAACTATAGTCAAAAACTGATTAACATATACTGTAAAAGGACCAACCATACAGTATTTCATTGGTTGGTTGGTTTTGTTTATAGAAAAAGGTGTCAATTGCACGCTATTTATGAAGAGGACACCTTATAAGAGAGCACCCACCTATCCTACTGCAAATGGTGACCAACAGCTCCCCTACTGTTTTGGAGTCATCAACCATAATGGTTTTGATGGCACCATCCAGCATTTTGATCTTCTGAGGTCTTTGTTTCTTCTTGTACTCCAGGACGTCCTGTCGATTTTAAAACCATGCTTAATTTTTACAAGATTTAAAAAAAGATGCATATTTACATCAATGTTTAAATGCAATTAAAATCTGTTTAATAATGTGATTTACCCCACTTCGTAGCATGTAGTAATCAAGGGTGCGTCCTGATTCCAACCAGATACCTTTTCTCGGGTCATCATCGGACAGGAACAGCCCGTAATCTGATGCTGAAAAAATTTTGACATTACAAAAACCCTCACTCGATGGGAGTAGATACCAGATTAAAACTTGTTACGTCTTTGCGCGCTAACAAAAACGGACGTAGTAAATAGCTGACTGTTCATTACCTCAAAGCAATTTGTTTGGGCTGTCAATGACGCTTGTGTTTAAAGACAGTTGACATTTACAAGATGAATCCAATTTATTGTGGCTATCAAGGGTAGCAATCATGTCCACCGCATGGGACCACAGTCATATAAATGTAGTCGGGTGTATAATGAATGTACATAGAGTGACAGAGCTTCCGACTCTTCAGACTCCAGTTGAGTGGATATCAAACACAAGACAATTTTCAGCGTCTTGCAAACAGAGATCCGGTTTAATGACTTGAGTTAGCACAGAGAGAAAGAGAGAGAGAGAGCTCAGTATGAAGCCAAATTGGTGATGAGGTGAGGTTGCATACAAAATAACACATTAACACTGATGCTTTGTCATGTCGGATAAAGATACATTTCTCAAATGTGCAGAATCCATGTAGAAAAATTAATTTAAGTAAAATGTACTTATCCATATTTAACTTTCTTCACATACTTTTCTGTTTTTATTGTGCATTATTTATCATTTTATCATGGGGCTGTCGAATGCTTTATTCTGAGTGGTGACCTGCCAAATGTCTTAAAGGGGACAATTCCCAAGACTTTGTTAGGATGTAAAATAAATCTTTGGTGTCCCCAGAGTACGTATGTGAAATTTCTGATCAAAATACCCTATAGATAATTTATTATAGCTTGTTAAAATTGCCACTTTGTAGGTGTGAGCAAAAATGTGCTGTTTTGGGTGTGTCCTTTTAATGCAAATGAGCTGATCTCTGCACTTTTCTAGGTTGATCGAAGCACTGGGGACCCAAATATAGCACTTAAACATGGAAAAAGTCAGATTTTCATGATATGTCCCTTTTAAAATAAACACCAGAGTAATCGCAGTATAAGCGGAGTCATGGACAACATAGCATTGAATTATTTGAAAATAATGCACAACCGCGGTGTAATGGCGCTACGCTTTGCGTCACGCTGCATTTCCACCTTGGGTGTGCATTATTTTCAAATAATTCAACGGCACGTTGTCAATTATTCCTTACTTATTGCAAAGCAATATTTATCTTAAAGCTGCAATCTGTAACTTTTGCTTCTATATCGCCATCTCTGGTTGAAGCATAAAACTGCAGGTTACTTTAAAGGGACACTTCACTTTATTTTAAAATATGCTCATTTTTTTGCTCCTCTAAAGATAAAATTTAGATTTGTACCTTTTTGGAATCCATTCAGCTGATCTATGGGTCTGGCGGTAGCACTTTTAGCATAGCCTAGGAACTATACTCTCATTCTGGCGTAATAATCAAGGACTTTGCTGCTGTAACATGGCTGCAGGAGGCGCAATGATATTAGGCAGCGCCCGAAATTAGTCCCCTTAAGAACTTTCAATAGCAGGGGACTATTTTCGGGCAGTGTGTAATATCATTGCGCCTCATGCAGCAATGTTACAACAGCAAAGTCCTTGATTTTTACACCAGAATGAGAGTATAGTTCCTAGCCATATCTGCCTAGAAAATCACAACTATTAATTTTCTGTCGGTCTTAGTACACGATGTAACTACAGAAGAGTCAAGTTTTAAACAGGAAACATATCAAAACTCTTTGGTTATTTTTTTGCGCTATGCTAAATGGTCTAATCAGATTCTTATGCTAAGCTATGCTGAAAGTGGTAGCACCAGAGGGATTCCAAAATGGTAAAAATCATATTTTCATTAAGCATATTTTCACAAAACTGGAGTGTCCCTTTAAAGCAAATAGTTTACCCCAGAATATGAACTTTGTACATACTTAAGGCACATATCAGTGGCTAGAACCGAAATCTTACGAAATTACATTTGCACAAAGTGTGCAATGTATTTGTTTTTTCACGTTGACTAAAGTTTAAATTATTTTAAAGTCGCCATAAAACAGAAGTAGCAGTTGTCTTATTTTCCCTGTGGTGACGTATATTCGAGTAAAATGGCTTCTGAAATGAAAAAAGGTAGGGATGGACTTGAATTCGTCCATTGTGAACTTAAAGTTGGGTCCTGTTGCTAATTGCTAATCGTGATCTTTTCCCAGACCCCACCCACACGCCATACCATGGCTGTTTCTCAATGTCAAGAAATGATCCTTGGAAGCCAGAATTTCGAGGATGCTACGTCATCGACATCCGTCGAAGCACTGTTCCAATTTTGAGGATCCTCGGAATTGCAACCAAGGAGTGAGTCCTTCGTTCGAAAAATATCCTATATACAGGAAAGGATGCATACGTGTATCCTTCGCGCTCTCAAATCACCAACAATCCTATGCGCGCAGCGTCAAAGCACACCTTTTTACTGACGTAATGACGCAATGACGTGCACTTGCTAACCTGTTCCATTTACGTGTTCTCCAAATTCGTAAAGCCTCTGAAGGAAGTGACTTGGAAAGACCAATCCTGCCAAG
The DNA here is from genome assembly GCF_030506205.2 of Paramisgurnus dabryanus. Taxonomy (NCBI): domain Eukaryota; kingdom Metazoa; phylum Chordata; class Actinopteri; order Cypriniformes; family Cobitidae; genus Paramisgurnus; species Paramisgurnus dabryanus. The sequence continues at coordinate 7,547,841 of NC_133359.1, forward strand.
GAAGTATCCTTGACACTGAGAAACAACCCATATGTTCGGAAGTAAAGAGATTGTTTCGAGGAGGGTAGGAGATTTGCGTTTTTGATTAAAGTTTATGACTTTACATGATTTTTAAAAATAATGTAGCTCACAGATAAGTCATTTGTAAAAATACCACAATATTACAAAACAAATTACAGTTTGTCATTTCAGTTTCATTGCGACTTTAATAAAAGTACAAAAAAAGGGGTGGCAAAGTGAAAAACTGAGATTTCTTGCCTTGTCCGGATTGAGCTTCTGGGACTCTCTCTCTGATAATCCGACATGCGTCATAAACCGGGGTGGAGGGCTCGAACTGCATCGTCTTCACCACATTGCACTGCCTCACACAAATCTTCAGCGACAGGGCCACCATTGTGACTGCTGCTCAAATGGGAGCGCCCACTACCACAGCTGTAAAAAGAGAAAGAAACCATCTCTTAGATTGAAAAAAATCTCTAAAAGCTGAAAAAGTGATGGACCAGACACTAAACACAGCAAAAAAATCAGTTCAACTTCATCATTGATTAGTAAAACATGTCTGCCACTGAAGGAAGCGAGATCAAAAGGTTTTCAGGGGTTTATAATATTAGCGCTTCACTTTTAAGTAAGACATCTGTAATGTAGTTAATAGATTAGCGAAACACCACTGCCCTTTAAATGCCGAGCACAGGAAATATCTTGCTGCTAATTGAGACTTTAGTTTAAGCTCTCATCTACCAAATATTCAATTTTATTCTGTTCTTTATACAATAAAAAATAACCTCCTTTATATGCTTTAAAAACGTGAAGAATGTGCCTAGAGAGAGAATGGGACCAAGTTTTGTAGGACTGGTTAACTTATGTAGCTAGCTAATGTAATACATAGTACTGTACTTTATTGCAATGTTAGTGCAGATGTACCGTAGTTTCATTGCCAGTAAAAAATATTTATGGCGGGTGGCAGGTAAGGCAAAAAAGTTACAATACTGTACAATGGCAAGTTGTGAAACAGACTTAAAAAAAAGTTTAAAATACACAAAGTCAAAGTTACAATTCTGTACAATCCAGGACTATCAGTCAGTGCAGCTGAAGTGATTCACAGGAGAGCATGAAGATGTCTGACCAATTCAAGAGAAGACAGATGGGGACCTTTATTTTTTATAATGGACTTGTGAATGAACCTTCTCTATTGTCTTCTCAGTCAGCAAGTACACACAAGTAGGAGTAATAGCTTTTAAGGTTCTTTTACTCTTGGTAGGGAACACAGGGGACATGCAGCGGTATTGTAGACCAGATAAAATGTCCCACAGAGACCACACACGAACACACAAGGCCAGCTTTGGTGAGAATAGTCACTCGTAACTTCTTTACAAGTTATAAGCTAAAGTGTATGAATACAATCGTGGCTGTCTCTGATGTGACTGATGTAAGAGAATCAGAATCAAAGCAATACAAAATGACCAAGAAAATAAAACATCTGCTGCGACTCTAACAACTTCACCTTTGCGGGAGATTTATCTGTAAAAAAAAACAGGACTACAAGATGCTTTTATACAAATCGACTTGCAAATGAGAAATGCATAAAAAAAAACATATGGTACAAAGTCACATTTTATGAAAAAATAAGAAAATTCAGGCCACCTTCATGCCATCCCAACGGAAAATTACTTCCTTTATACAATTAATAATTTTATATAAAAAATGTCATTGTGTTATTTTCTTATATGGGAGCCAACATGGTAAAGCTCCAAAAAGCACAAACATCCATCATTTAAGTAATCAAATGACTGCAGTTGGTTAATTTATGTCTTCTAATGCAAAACGATATGTAAATATTTTAACGATGAATATTTTGAGCATATTTAGCAATCAATCACATGTTCATATAAACGTAGTAAGTTCAAATATGTCGTAGTAGTAAGTTCAATGGTTCTTGCATCTCATGACTATTTGTCATATGAGTGTTTCGCCACGAAACACACTAGAAATATCGAAATTTGAAAGATGGGATGGTATGAGGGTGAGTTCATTTTGGGATAATTTCTATAATTGGGTGAGATATTCCTTTATGATATTTAACCAAGAAATACATAATGCCTCAAAGGAGTAACACAATGACCTGTGCGTTTGTCACCTATGACTTTAATTTTGCTGAATAAAAAAAAAATATTACAACTTCCTGACTTGAATGTGTGTATGTCAAGCAAATGCCGCTTTTTCATCTGCTGTTGGTAAAAAAAAAAACATAATTATGATTCAAGCTATAACAAACAAGCTGTGGCACAATAAGCATAGGCTATATAAAGTATGACACTGAGATGTCAGAGGACGTCCTGAAAAGATAGAGAAAGAAAAGGCTAATTGGGCATACATCGAGGTGGGCAATATGACCAAAATCGTATATGACAATAGGATTTAATTTAAGTCATAATAACAGTATCACGGAAGAGTTTTCTTTTTCTTTTAATAATGTTTTTGTTATCAAAAAAAAAAGAGATTTAGTCAAGAGCAGTGAAAGATTTTCGCTCAATGTTTATTGATTAACATGAGTAAAATTAGGTAACTTCCCCTTTAAGACCAAAGTCCGGACCTAATATACTGTTACACACCTGTTTTCTTTTTCAACTGTTTACGTTCTCTTAAACCTTAAAGGGTCGTGTTTTTAAGGATACTTTTTGACGCATATGTGTATTTAAGACCAATAAAGCGACAAAAATACTCACAGGCTCAATGAGTAGCGGATGCGCGCCTTGCGCGCTCCTCTCACACAGAAACAGCGTGCGCATTTAGCACTGTTGTTTGTGTTTCAATGGCTGAAAATGGCTTTGTGTTTTAATGGCAGTTTTAAAACTGTGGTGCTTAAATACGTGTACAACGTAAAATTTTCGTGAACACGCGCACAGCAACGTGACATGGGCGCGTAACCAGAGACTATAATTCAAAATCTCTACCGGTTGACTAATACCAACCGGTTTATCGCCCACTACAAGGCGTACACACCAAAAGCGAATTCAACGATTTGCGCGAGTAGATTAAATACAAAGTCAATGCAAAGACGTGAATAGACGAACTCACGGATATACTACAATAGACAGCCAATTGCGAATGAGGCAGCACAACTGCTGCGAAAACACGGGCTATTCGCCTCAAAGCGTCTCGGTACAAGATAAAAATATTCAACTGAAGCGAAAAATAAGCATGACACAAAGTTAAATCTCATGAGTAATCTAGAGCGAGAAACGCGATCCTATGCATTTGGTGTGTACGCAGCATTAAAGAGGTATCACCTGACCCCTTTATCTGTCACCTTTAACCTTTAAAGAGCTCTGTGCTCCCTCTCTCTCTCTGCTTTCTTTGCTCTGGCCCTGCGTGACAGACTTTACAAAATACCTCTCATTTCTTACTGTACCTCCAACCAAGCTCAAAGCATACCTACACTCACACTATTTAACCCCTACACAACATGTGATCCTATACAGAATGAACTAAATACAGAGTGAATCTTCAATAAGGTTCTGTGGAAAAGTCAATATGGCCGATTAATATCTATTGCACAAATGATGCAGAACAAATAAGGGTAAAGGGTACTTATTGTTGGGGGGGGGGGGGCTAAACTGCATGCTTTAGAAAATACAAAATAATCCAACAATAATTAAAAAAATAATTTTGGTTTAAAATAAAGTTATGTGGGTGATGACAGTAAATTAGGAATTTTCTTATTTGGGTGAACTATTCCTTTAAACCATACAAAAAACATGAAACTGAGTTTTTAAAGGCAATGGCAACATAACCAGATGTCCACTATAAACCACCCGGTCTAAACATCCCAACTTAGAAAGCAACAAACATCAATATTCTACAAAGCTAATGATCACACTGTGCGTGAATGTGGTTTTTGTAGTACTAAATCATTTTCTCATGCCCTGGTTGGTATTAGAGTCAAAACCCGTAGAGTAAAAATCTGGAAGCGTTTGCCCTCGGAACCAAAAATTCCGAATGGTTTTGGAAGATGGGCCTGAGAGCCTCCAGCTGGGATCTGTAAACATCACTGGCCAGCTGCTAGCAATGAGATGGTTGTGTTAAACAAGGACTATCTTTGTGAGACTTTTATTATAAACATTGGCACGGCAACAAAGAAATGGCGATATCAAAGGTAATACGACGGAGGTAGAATAAATGATGAAGGAAGATCTGAAGTCATAGTCTTCTACATCATGTTTCTTCAATAGAAAATACATTTTAGCCTGGGAAGACAAACAGCATATTTTGAGAAAGACTGGGATATAGACATGTGGATCTACAGTGAGCTTCCCATTCAAACATACACAAACACAAGAGCCCCACATCAGTGATTATTCAGTATACTAAGCTTCTCTGGTATGCATTAGACATACTGTTGCTTTTAACCGAGAACTTTCCACACATTACAAGAGAATGTCCGACTGTGAACCTCTTCAGATTGGGAAACTAAACATAGTTTGCATCTGGCTCCGAATGAAAGCACACTTTCAGCGTGTGTCAACTACTCTTAGTTAACTTTTGTTATTTCAAAGGAAGAACGTTTCTTTTTCATTCAAAGTAAAGTGTTTTGTAATGTACTCCAGGTCCATCAGTAAGGTGTTACTTTGAACTTATTAAAATCAATTTAATTGATAATAGTGCATAGCTTTAATATCTTTGCAGAAATATTTACATCCTATGCTAACTTATATTATGTCAGACAACAGTTAGCTTTATAATAATAATAATAATACAAGAATAATCTGAGATATTCCATTTTTGTGAAGGACTTTTGTTAGAGATCGGATTCAGAGCGATCCTCAAAACATACATGGACATGGAGCTGTTTGCCCCTAGGGCGGGTTTTATAAGTTTTGTAACCTTCTGGTGGATAATAGTGGTATTATGGAAAGCCGGAAATACTCGTCAATGGCGTTTTCTCTTAACTGACGAGATAACTCATCAATGACGGCGAAAGAGTTAATGTGGTGTATTGATATCTGCAATAAAATAAATTAAATTAATATGAAATAAAAAAATATATTAACCCAAAAAACAACCCATTTGCTGGATTAAAATTAACAAACCAACTTGATGGGTCTAGCGCAGTAATTCTTAAAGTGTGGTCCACGGACCACTAGTGGTCCGCCAAACCCCCCCAGTGGTCCCCCAAAAGATGACCTAAAGTAGGCAGGTGTTTATACAAAATTGTCACTTATTTAAGTACATTTTTAATGCACTTGCGAAACTGTGATATCAGTTCTTGACATTCTGTTTTAATAATGTAAAAATGGATCGGTGGCTAAACCAAAGATGATTCAAAAGAAAAGATCAAGCGCCAACTGAAAGCAGCTAAAATCCACAGATCTCTTAGTTTTGTAATGTACTAGTTTTTGTTTCATGTGTAAAATCCCTGTAATTTCAGTGATTTTGGACATTAAGGGGAACATTTTTTTCAGCATTTTATTGTTACCATAGTTACAACCATAGACTTCATATACCCACCACCTCAGTTTTAAACTAATGGCTCTTTGGACATTAAGTGGGACCTAGGCTGTTATATGTTTAATTGCAGTTTTTTTCACATGTGCAGTTTGTTGTTCATATTAAGCTGCAACTCATTTCACATTTACTTTTTCAAATGAAATAAAATTCTTATAATAATTTCTGAACATAGCATTGCATTTGTGTTTCAAAAAAATTTGTTTTTTACTTGAAACAGTTGCATATTAAACTTAAATTAAGCTTATCCTTCCTTTTTTGTTGTTTTTTGGGGACGTGTTAGCGTCGGATGTTAGGTGGTCCTCAGAAAAAAAATTGGAAGATAAAGTGGTCCTTGGTAGGGATGGCAAAAAACGAAAAATTTTCTTGACCGGCCACCGAGCCTCATTGGCCGGTTGAAACCGGTTAACTGATAGGCCTATTAGTTTAAAATATGCTATGCTATTTAAAATAAACAGCCATATCGAGCCGCGCCTGCAATTTCGCAACTCGCATCTCTCTGCGCTCTGCCTCCGGCTCACACACACAGACCTCACAATACTTTTTAAATCCTCTACAGCGCGAAACATGAGTCAATTATTTAATTATTGTATTACTGTATTTTATTTACTATTCGAATAAAGGAATTTATCAAAAAATAGCCTGTAGCATTTACTTTTTTTCGCAAACCTTGTGAACATGCGAAACCAAAAGCAGTGACCTCGCGCCAAATGTTTTTTTATTGGTTTATAAAGTACAAACAGACCAGTTATGAAAAACTGAGTGTGAGGGATTTGTTCACTTCACACAAAAAGATCTTGGAAAGAAAGAGATGACTAACTGTAGTAGGGTTTAGTCCACTGTCTATAATAGCCTAATTTACAGATCCCTTTTTTTAACCGACAACCGACAACTTTGACCGGTTAACGTTGATACGGTCAACCATCGGTCAAACGGTCATCGGTTAACATCCCTAGTCCTTGGGCTGAAAAAGTTTGAGAAACACTGGTCTAGCGTGTGTTCTGTCCTATATTTAACCAGCTTTTGGGCTAAAAACAACCTAATGTAGGTTGTTTTTAACCCAATGTTATTTGGGTTGTTTTTAACCCAATGTTATATAGTGTATTTTTCTAAAATATTGAATTGACTTAATTGAACATAAATTTTAAATAGTTTCAGAAATATTGGACCGAAATTGGCCCTGCTTGACAATCCCCTTGTTAAGTCTGACATCATACACCGCTTCCACATGCAAATGATCTTAAACGCCATAGGGAAATAACAGAAATCACGCTAATATACACTCGTATCATCATGCAAACTACCAAAAACATTTTTATCTCCATAACAAAATCTGAGATGACCAGACATGGAGTTTATAAAATCTAAATGTGTAATATGAATAAATAGTTCTCATGTTTAAATAATATCCTCTATTGAAATGAGTGAAGACTTAAATGCGGAAACTAGCCTGGGTGCCAGCCGTACTTAGCCACGGCCACAACATTTCAGGTCGGGAAGTTCGGTCTGGTTTCACTCCGCTGTGGCGCAACTATGCTCGAACCAAAGCTGGTCGAACCAATCAAATTGTCAGGGAGTTTTTTTTAAACGATGATGGACAAATGATCAACATTAACCACATCACCAAAGAGCGTCCGTGTTGAATCCATTTACAACAAAGATGGCTCTGATTGGTTGCAGGTCTATCCAATTGAGTGCAGAGGCCCCATAATCACAGCCCAAATGGAGCGGTATCAGACTCAAATTCTGACTAGAATTGTGTATGACAACGTCAGGCAACCCGGAAACAGTATTCCTTACGTATTAACAAGCGGATAGTTTTCCGTCTTCCTTAGTTTACACCACACCCACCCCAACATTCAGGCATTAAACTAGAAAATTGAGAAGAGATTGAGAATCTTTCATTACAGCGGAGTAAGGCCTTGATCTACATGGACCCCATTCGGTATTCGCCTCAGTCTATGACATTTATAACAATAACATTAAGATCACCGTGACCATCAACACAGACAATGGGACTCTCACTGGACTCAGCCATGTAATTTCCTGCTCCATCTCTCTTCACTTATATCATCTGATTTCCCAATGCGCATCCCTTCCTCCCCATCGATAAAAGAACATGCTTCGATTGGTTATGATTCGATCGAATTGACAAATAAATTATCTTGTAACGGTATTGGTACATTTTCAAAAGATAATGAAAAGACAGTTTAAAGTCAGTGGCTATCTGTACATTTCAAAAAATTAATTATAATTTATCATTTTTTCTACGCTGGAAGTCATCATAAGTGGTGATTCACACAATTTTCAGCAAACCCTTAAACTCTAAATATTTATACGATTACATTTGCATTCATGCATTTGGCAGACACTTAACTCCAAAGCAACTTCCAGTGCATTAAAGTAGAGTCGGGCGACTTGCGGACACCTTTAATTTTCTCAAGAAAATGTAAAAATCTAGTTCTCATTGCTCTTAGCAGCTGTGTTTCCGATCTCATGGCAACCACCAATTACCAATACTAGCACTCTGTTCAAATCCATAACCTAAAGACACAAATAATGACTTTCATATTAACGATCTAAGAGTCATCATCAGACTGCGAGTAATTGAAAAGCAGTAAACCATGCAGCTTTAAAAACAGTTTGCCTCTCTGTACACCCATTAATCAACCGTCATAAATACTGTTATGCAATTAGAAATGTGAGACTTGATGTACCACAGGCATAAAATACTACTTAGATGAATATATCAGTCCCATGTGTCCATTTGTGAAGAAATTCCTGTTTGTAATATAGTACGCTATGCAACAAAAATCAAGTAACATTGCCAAAATTGAAGAGTCCTTAAAGTCTATGGATTAACTAACTGTCAACCGACCGAAGCCTTATCCAAATTGTCTTCATCACATTATCCATTATCAGTATCAACAGTGAAATCTGCTGGAAACATTGCCTTTGTAAGTTACATCAGAGTGCACAGGGACTACGGACAGCCTTTTGAAGAGAAAGACACCGGTGCATGGTAATTGGGTTAATCGTATTTTAGGTGAAGTCACGGTCATGTCGGAGGAGGACATGTAATGTAGAAGCAGGGTGGGATACTGGTTAAATAGCAAAATTAGAGCACTTTGCAGTCCTGGAAAACCAGGTCATCTAGACAAATTCCTGCTGATGTTTTTAACAAAGAAGATTGTCTACCACACCCGGCTTAACGATTCAGGGATGCATCAAATAATAACAACATACTTGAAGTGCTTCCACGTTCCGAGGTTGCGGAACGTGGAAGCCTTGGAAAAAACTCCCAGTCTATAAACTGAGATTATGATTTCTACGAGAACATGAATGTTTTTTCCTAGGGCTGTCAATAGATTAAAATATTTAATCTAGATTACTCAAACATATCTAATCTAGTATAACTAAATTCATCATATGGGCTAGACCAAGGGTCAAACAGAAATTGCGCGTTGCTTTAATCGCTCTAGGGATGTCAATTTATGCAATTTCCCATATTCGATGATTGTTTAAATTAACGATAAGCTTGCAGGCTTCCCTGAAGAGGGTCTTTGTTTTCAGTATCCTAATGTGGCATTTACACCAGACGCGGGAGAGGCGGCAAGCACTAGTTATTTTTAAATTAAGTCAATGCAAAATACGCGAATAGGCATCCTGCGGCGCGAAATGAGCTTTGCAGAGGGAAATCTGAACTTTGCCCTGCTGAAAAAAACAGCATACCAGCAAGACCAGCATATGTTGTGTTTTGGTGCTGGTTTGCTAGTGAACACCAGCTAAACCAGCACCAGCATTAGCACCAGCAAAACCAGCACCAAACCAGCATTAGCACCAGCTAAACCAGCATAAGCACCAACATCACATGCTGGTCATACCAGCAAGACACAGCATATGTTGTGTTTTGGTGCTGGTATGCTGGTGACCACCAGCTAAACCAGCATCAAGCCAGCAAAGACCAGCAAAATTTTCCATGCTGGTTTGATGCTGAATTTTTCAGCAGGGTGGCGGATATTAACGGGATAGTTCGGCCAAAAATTATATTAAACCCATGATTTACTCACATTGAAGCCGTCTGAGATGCATATGTCCATCACATTTTCAGTTATTTTAGAAAATGTTTTAGATCTTTCAGTTAATCAAATGTAAGTTACTGTACGGGGTCCACGTCCTTCAAGTCCAAAAAATGTGCATCCATCCTTCACAAAATAAATCCAAACGGCTCCACGAATGATAAACAAAGGCCTTCTAAGGGTAATCCGTGCTGTTTTGTTGTAGAAATATCTTCATTTAAAACGTTATAAACGAAAATAACTAGCTTAACGCGGTAACGCTGCCATCTTAGTCGCGTCCGCATTTAAGATGAGAGCGTACGCAGTTTACTGAGGTTTCTCTGCTGCTGTTCTGTGCCCCTGCCCTCCAAATTTGTCATACGTCACTAAGAAAAGTGCGTACACTACGCTGATACTCTCTCCTGAATACAGAGGAGTCCAAGATGGCGGCGCTACCGGAAGCTAGTTATTTTCATTTATAAAGTTTTAAATATGGACATTTCTACAACAACACCGTGCGGATTACCCTCAGACCTTTGTTTATCATTCTGAAGCCATTTGGATTTCTTTAGGCAAGGAAATATGAATTTTTTTTGGACTTGATGGAGCTGGACCCTGTAACTTTACTGTTTAGCAGCTGGATGAAATAAGACACTTTCTAAAATAACTGAAAATGTGTTCGTATGAAAAATTATGGACATATGCATCTCGAACGGCTTCGGTATGAGTAAATCATGGGTTTAATATAATTTTTGGCCGAACTATCCCTTTAACCAATCAAGAGCTTGCTCTAATAGTGACGTGATTACAGGGAGCGAGCGGAGTCACAGAAGCCCCTCCCATGACGCAAATTTCCGCATGAATGTCTCGAATGACTAGAATTTCATGTGTGTGAAGTGAGTAAACTCAAAATGTTCAAGCGTCCAACTACGCGCGGATAATGCGTTTTTGCCGCCTTTACCGCAGCTGGTGTGAACGCACATTAAAGGTTCTCTAAGCGAATTCACGCGTTTTAGACAAATAAAACATTTTTTGTTACATACAGCACACATCTCCTCACTACCTGCTTGCTACCTGACCGCTGATCAAACTGTAAAAAAACGCGATCTCTGTAAACAGCCTAGGCTCTACAAACTTCAATATAAACACAGTGGCCAAACCTGCACCACGAAACAAAACAAAGTTTTACAGTCAATAAACGCCAATAAGGATTTGGGGGTGGGGGTTGGTCGCGTTCACGAAAGAACTGAAGGGAGGGGGAGGAGTTAGCTACGCTACGTTTGTTTGAAAACAGTTCAAATATCAACAACAAGTGACGTCGAACATATTCGCTTAGAGAGCCTTTAACAGTTTTTGCATTTTCTGTATCATACCCTATCAGATCCACTGCAGATGCCATTTCGTTGTGTTGGCAGCCAGCCTAGTCTGGCACGACATAAAAAAACCCAGGTGTGTGTTTGGCATCGAACATCTTTGTGATCATGGCTAGTTTAACTTCTCCGCGCTTGTTTCATTTGTTTCTCCGGCTGTATGTGTTTTGGCGCCACACACACATGCATGATCTTGCTTATTCGACAATCGTTAAGTTTTATTGATTGAATTCTTATCGTCAATTAATCGAAGATCGATTAATTGTTAACATCCCTAAATCACACGTTAATAAAATTAGTGGCGTTAAAACGGATTTGCATTAACGCCCTAGTTTTTACAAATGTGACCAGTCACGGAAAGTAGGGACACAAGTCGGATCTGGGCATTTTGAGTTATTCACAGATTCTGAAAGTGCAGTTTCTAAGCTTTCCAACGATGTGTAACACATGGAAATCTGATAAGATTTGAGGAAGTTGTGGCCATTTGAATATAGGAACTCAGAAATACTCAAACCGAGAAAATCGAGACGAAAGGGACTCTTCTTTTCAGCTGGGGGAGACAATAGGGCTCATTTACATCTCATTTAGCTAAGCCATGCCCCCTGTAAAACCCTTTTTGAGATGTTCTAGCATCATATGTAGTATTTTATGACCAAATGACAACCCGCAAAAATAAACATGACTCTTTTACCTTTGTGGGGATCACGTCGAATCCAGTCTGTTTCAGATTATCCAATGTCCATATTTGTCCACAAATGCGTATAATCCGTGAAATATAGATTGTTTACATCAGATTTCGCATGAATGTCTGGTAATACAATATAATATATAATCTGAAGACTATTTAAATCGTAACATGTAAGGGTATATGAGCTTACATTCCGTTAAACACATGAACCCGCCTTCAAAGTTTGTATTTAAAATAGGGAAGTAGTATAATAGATCATCCAAACAGCGCCGTCGAAAACGTGACATCCTTTAGAGAGGTTACCAATGGCTCGCTCGTTCCTCCATCAGCCAATGACTTCATGGAAAATATTGATAGACAAAACATGTAGCCAATTATATGAAGAATACAACTATATCTGTGTAACTTCTGTGTGTTTGGACTCATGCTGCGCTGCAAGAACTGACATACAGATGACGTCAAAGTACCGCGAGAGCGAGTCGAAATTAAACTACTCCGTAAGATTTCTTGAAGAGCTCTCGCGGTACTTTGACGTCTTCCGACTGCGGCGCCGCATAAAGTCAGTGACGCGGCTGACGTACGATGCGGCTGACTGTTATTTGTTCCGCCCCAGCTTCTTTTATTTTTCTTTTGTTTTGTGCGCCCGAGCTTTACAGTCTGGGGAGACGCAGGCTATAAGTTTGAAAAAAAAAAAAACTTAGCAAACATGTCTGAGGAACAGGGCAGCGCGTCACTACAGTCACGTGACTTCACGCTCGAGCCGGAAGAGAAGACAATGCTGAATAAAGTCGTAATTCTGCTATTTTTGGACCAAACTGTATTTTCGATGCATCAACACAATCTTACTGACCCACTGATGTCACATGGACTACTTTGATGATGTTTTTATTAACTTTCTGGACATGGAAACCATACATAGATTTTCAATGAAGGGGATAGAAAGCTCTCGGACTAAATCTAACGATAAAACATCTTAAACTGTGTTCCGAAGATGAACGGAGGTCTTCCGAGTTTAGAACGACATAAGGGTGAGTCATTAATTACATTATTTTCATTTTTGGGCGAACTATCCTTATTTAGTAGTCACGCTGTTCCCTTTGGGGGCGGAGGCGAAAACACAAGCTTATACAGTATGTAAATATACACACAGACAATGACGCCCCCCGCTGCACGCTAGAATCTCCGGAAAAACAAGCCTATTTTAACCGCAAAATGTACGCTTTTAAATATACAAAAACTGCTATCTCAAACATGGAGAGGCTTCTTCGTGATCTTAACTAACAGATTCTGCAATAAAACGAAAATCACAAATTTCGAAAAAAAAACTTTGTTTCTCATTTTCTCGAAACTTGTGCTGCCGACTTGAGTCCCTGGTTTCCGTGACGGGTCACAAATTAGAATCTTGTGAAAATGGTAATTATGTTCACTTTATTATCACTATAACATGGTTTGCTGCAGTACTTGGTGGCAAATATCAGGTATTATCGTAGTAAATGTGGTAAATCTGCTATTTTGAAAGCAAATTTTGTGGCTACAGCATTTTTTTTAAAGGAATATCATTGCAAAGTGCATATCAGTTCATGAAAGTATTGCCAAAAGTGCTTAGCAATAGCAAAATATTACAAGAGTGACAGAGAGCGAGAGAAATCTAATATCACTGCATTTATAAAAGACTCCTTTTAACCTATGTAAATTGTAGAAGTTTGTTTTTATCAAGCTACAGTATTGGTATTCTAGCTCACAGAAACTACAAGTCCTTGTCACTGCATAAAAGCAAAAAAGAGGCTCCTCATACGCTAAAAATACCCCACAATCTAGAACATCCTACAGCATTCTCTATCCCTCATTTTCCAGTCCTCTTTGAAATTCCCCCTCAACCATATGGCAGTTTGGCCTCTTTGAGGCTCGTTGCATCGCTCAAACTAATCACCTTGTGAAGAGTATCATGTGTTTTCAATGTCTTCCACGTTCAAACTGGCCCGCGGCACTTCCAAACACACAGTAACGCTCAAGCGATAAACTCGAGTCTTTCCGGAGCTGTACTACCCTTAGAAGTTCCGGAGAGGTTTGTTCTGATTCACATTTATTCCTTGTGATCATGTTAAAGGTCTTCGGAGACTTCAGTGATTTTGCTAACAAGCAATGGTGGGGGGGAGAAACAAAACAGAGTAGAGTCGGAAAAACAATACGCCCAAATACAGATGCTCAAACAAGAATCTGCAAATGAAAGCAAACAAACTTTTCACATGATGAACGTATTACTTATACTACCACTTAAGACGTGTTTATACCGTATAGGTATTAAAGGGGTTTTGGTCACTTTTTTAGCTGGTCAGGTTGGAAGGCCAGCTTCACCAGGCTTGGAGGACCAGCTTAAACCATCTAACCAGCCTGGTCAAGTTGGTGGGTCAGACAGTCTTCCAGCCTGACCAGCTAAAAAGTGTCCAAAACCCCTCTAAAACCAGCATGCTAAATATTTACACACACATCTTCAGGAAATGGGTTAAAGGATTAGTCAATTTTCTTTAAAAAAAATCCAGATAACTTACTCACCACCATGTCATCCAAAATGGTCTTTCTTTGTTCAGAAATTATGTTTTTTGAGAAAAACATTCCAGGATTTTTCTCATTTTAATGGACTTTAATGGACACCAACACGTAACAGTTTTAATGCAGTTTAAAATAGCAGTTTCAAAGAACTCTAAATGATCTTAAATGAGGCATAAGGATCTTATCTAGCGAAACGATTGTCATTTTTGACAAGAAAAAAAAATATGCACTTTGCACTTTTCCAGATCCGGTCGTGATGCGTCAGCGTGACCCCACGCAATGTGCGTTTTATATATGTATCACGTGACCTCCCTACGTCACTATGCATTTACGTTAGGTCGCGCTGGACCGGATCTGGACGAGAAGTTGTGCTTTAAAAGTGTATATTTGTTATTTTTATTGTCAAAAATGACAATCGTTTTGCTAGATAAGACCCTTATGCTTCGTTTGGGATCGTTTATAGTCCTTTGAAACTCCGTTGAAAAAAACTGTTACGTGTTGAGTTAAGTATTAAATGTTGGGCTCTATTAAAGTCCATTAAAATGAGAAAAATTCTGCAATGTTTTCCTCAAAAAACATAATTTCTTCTCGACTGAACAAAGAAAGACATCAACATTTTGGATGACATGGTGGTGAGTAAATTATCTGGATTTTTCTTTTAAGAAAATGGAATATTCCTTTAAGGTAATACTTTAGCATTTAAGGGTAAATACTTAAGGTTCACTTAAGGGTTTTTCTTGCAACCCATTTTTTATTAAGGGCACCCTTAACCTTATATTTAAGGGATTTCTTAGCTTAAGGACGTTCATGCAACCAGGCACAGATCGATAAGGACTTACTGATCAAAAGCCGTAGTACGTGAAAAAGTGTGCATAATATCGGCTCTGCGATTCAGAATTGTTATCGGTCAGGGATTATTAGTGTACCGTAAAACTTCAAATAATAGCCGGGTCCCAAATAGACGCCTGTCTCTTTTAGACGCCTGGTGTGACGACAGGTTTGGGTAAATAAACGCCTGTCTCAAATAAAGGCCTGGTCTGTTTTTTAGTTTCGGGTTGTATTTAATCTTCTAAAACCCGTCAGATAGTCTGTTTAAGACAGTTCTATGGTGCAGATTACACACGCTAAAGTTTTGATTACCTGTAGATGTCACGTAACAGACGCAGTCGTTCCGTTACTCATCACTATGACAACACAACGAGCTTCGTCGCCAGGATTGAGGTGATGATGACAGTAGCGAAGACGCAATCGGGAGTCGGGACCTTTCCCTGTGGGCCGGTAGTGTTTTGAGGCCGCTGATAATAGCCGGGCTTTCAGTCTTTTGTCATGCATGCACTCCCGCCACACATTGTATTTCTCGCGCGGAAACACTATTTATCATATTTAATATGCTGCAGCGCCAAAATGTATCTGGCCGCACTGCTCTCTCTCTCTCTATCAAGCCCGTCTTCCCTAGAGTTCTAGTCGGGCGAGCCAATACAAAAAAAGAGAAAGAGGCTACACAATAGCCAATCAGAAAATAGCACTGTTGTATCTGGGTAAGATTTCACGCAACAACCAATAAAAAGAACATATCCTTGTTTGCTATATTTATACTGCCAATAATTTAAGACTGTTGTTATTACACAAACTAATTTGTTAAACACATTCAAATTAAAAATAAAACGTAATATGTGGTAACCTCCTGCTGTCATGCTGGAACAATTAAATTAAAAGCCTGTCTCTTATAGACGCCTGTCTCTTTTAGACGCCTGGTGTGATGATAGGTTTGGGAAAATAAAAGCCCGGGCTATTATTTGAAGTTTTACGGTATATCTGCATTTATCCTCCCATCCCTAATGTAAATGTCTGAAATAGTCATTTTACAACCATGGTTCCAGATGCAGAAGTTAACATCTCGATCGCAACAGCTGCATATACTCAATCACACACCCATCCGCTTGGGTTTTCATGGCTATAATGTGTGTGTGTGTATTGCTTAACCCCAATTTACAGAGTAGGAGTCCCTTAAAATTCCCCTGCAAGATACCAGAGTATAAATTACAATCGTACACAAACTTGCAGTTGATTTCGTTCATCAAAGTATAGTTAATGTAATGGTAGAAAGACAACAATTTCTCACCCACAAGCTATACGTTTATGCATCCAAAAACAATGAAGGCTAAAATGTTTCTGTTGGAAAATCATAAACAAGGTTTAAAAGAAGCAAAGTTTTGCTAGACTAAATATTTGCAACCCTGCCTGTGAAAACCCAGCAAATGTCAATTGTTCTTTACATTATTCTAATTAATGTAAGGAACATAATGTAAAAAATATAATATTTGTATCTTTAATATGGACTAAATAAGGTCAAGTCAAAAACTGAAATCAATGTGAATTCAAGCTTTGATGCTCTGGATCTTAAAATTAGATCATGACACTTTATTCTGGATTTCACATACAGAATCACCCTTTGCTGAAATTTGGCAGGTTTGTGTATTATGAGAATACATCTGATTGCACCCAAACAATCCTGCTCACTGACCGTAAAACATTACTGTCTGAAGCATGGGGACGTTTATACAGTTCATACTAGTGAACAGAGGTTTTATCAAAATTAGGCTAATCCACATTAAGTGAACCTGAGCACACAGGGGTTTACAGTTCACACACTTGTCCCACACTCATCATCATCTTGTTTTGGTAGCGGGGACCTCGTGAGCATTCCCAAATAACCACTCAAATTTCTTATCAGGCTTTTGTCAGAGGGAATGTCAGTCAGACAGAGAATCAGACTTGCTGATCTCTAGTAACCTTCTGGCAACAGCGTAACATAAAAACCCGCCGCCAGTAATGTAATCAAATCAGGCAGAAACACCGGCCTGTTGTTCCAAGCGATTTCTGTTCACTTTCCTTTACAAAAGACTCAATGAGAGACACTCCCACCCATCAAGTCCAATCTGGTGTTACTAACGCTTTGCAATATCAAAAACAGCACAACTGAAGGCAGGGGCTATTATCACAAATGCCAATGTGCCAGAGAACAGTAACTGTACATAAAGTGAACATCGTGATTTATGAGGTATGGTAAATGGTATTTTCAAACATATCAAATGTAAAGGAGAGTATTTTATGGAGCAGAACATTGTTTTGAAGCATCCTCAGGTGGCGGATTAGAGTTACAGTAAAACTAAACGTTTTTCCATGTTTGTTTTAGTATACAAATCATTGTGTGAGGGTAGAGAGTAATTACCTAAAAAAGTTGTAACCGTTTACAGACAAATCTGACGTAAGTTAAGGCAATTAAACATTTATTAAGCCAGATCCAGGGAACAGAGAGGAATTTTACAGCAACAGTTGTAGAACTGATGTGCCAGAATCACTAGAACTGATATGAGGTCAGTTTTTAAAGACATAGTTTAACTGTAGGCAGTCACAGGCTGCTTTCCAAGGCAGGAGGGCATCAAGGCCTGTCTTCCGAAATACCTTCAACCGAATTATTGAATAAATAAAATGGAGGACCAGTTGGAGGACAGTTTTGTAAAAATTACTGTTCTGTGCGTATCACGGTTTTAGGGTCATGGTTTCGGTACGTTTCGATACACTTTGGTCACAACAGGCTTCTTTACAAAAATTTAAACCTTAGCCGTTTTTAACCTCTATCAAAATTAAAATTTTCACTTGTATTTTCCAACTTTACTGTGCACTTCAAAATGAAAATAAAATAGCTTTGAACACTGGGTTACTTTTTATATTTTATGCCACTATCTTAATTTTTTTTCGCAAGAATATCAGTTTGTTACATTTAAACACAAAAGGCAATGTGTGTTGTTCGTGTGTTGAGTCTCATTTCTTGTTTGTTTTGGATGAACTACAGTGATGGACACTGAAATTTTGACAATGGGTCGTGTCTTGACTTTTTGACTCGTTTAGAAGCGTCTCTTGACTGCTTCAGAATGGAAGTCAATGACCATGCACAAACATGTCATTAAAACAACACTTAACGTTCATTTTCAAAACTGTACTACTCACCGAGTGGTTCGTGGTGTTCGTTGATGATTAAAAACAAGTTGTGTAGCGAAATACAGTTTCTGTCGTGTTTTATTTGGCATTTTGTAAAATTCCATTGACTTCTCTTGGAAGACTCATTGCTTGCTGATATATCACTCCGCCGCCGAGAAACGGAAAAGGGGTCTGTTTACATGTGGTTGTAGTTTCTTCGCTCGGTTTCTCTCAGAAGAAATTTTTCCCATATTTGATGGCTCAGTGACCAGCTTTAGGTTTGAAGTTGAGCTCAATTGTGACTGTCTATACGCTAGACACCGAGCGTACTTGTATGGCAAAGTGGTTGTCGCCATCAAGTGGTCTGGAGTGTGCTAACGCTTCAGACTCAAATATAGAGCGGAAGTATTTACGCGGTTGTGAGGTATCTGAAAAAATTGTTCCACTGTAGCAAATAACACGGATTGAAATCATACATTGCGCCAATATATTTGTTTTTAATCATCAACGAACACCACAAACCACTCGGTGAGTAGTACAGTTTTGAAAATGAACGTTAAGTGTTGTTTTAATGACATGTTTGTGCATGGTCACTGACTTCCGTTCTGAAGCAGTCAAGAGACGCTTCTAAACGAGTCGAAAACTCAAGACACGACCCATTATCAAAATTTCAGTGTCCATCACTGTAGTTCATCCAAAACAAACGGTTTAGAAATGAGACTCAAAGTGTTTAATACCGGAATTATCCTTTAAGCATCGCAGCTGCAGTAGACTTAAATGAAGCTGGAGGTGCCTCTATAAGCGTCTTTTCTCCTTTGCTTGCCACGCTTAACGGTCCGCAACAAACACACACACACCAACACGTGAGGAGGAACTGTGAGGTTGGTTTTATGCGTTGTTTTTTTTTCACCAAACTATATTAGAAATGCGTGGTCGAATCAAACCGTCCCAAACCGTGGAAGGATAACGGGTCGATTCGATTCTTTACCGAGAACCATTACACCCCTAGTAAAAATTGAAGATTAGTATTTACTTTTCTACTTTTGATTGTATTTCTAGAAAGAAATTAGCATAAATTGTCGCTTAATTGGCAACACTGCCTCATAGTGTTGGGGCGATATGCCTATAGGCTTGCCGCGATAGTCGGTGAAACAGTGATTACCGGTGCTTCAGCCTCTCACCAGTAGATCACTTGCCCACCGCGACACCGTCTTTCACCATCGTTTTGATATTTTCATGTAATTAAATCATTTAGTTTCGTTAGAGAGAGCAAACACACTAACAACTGAATGTGTCTGCTGCCTGAATTCAGCGGAGCTGAACGCGCGTCACGTCACAGAGCAGCCGGTGTCAGGTTTCATTTATTTCTGTCAGTGTGCGAGGCAAGCTGACAGACCAGACAAGGGCAGAAGCCACGTGCTTACTCGTTTTTGTTATAATGTACATATATAATGTTTAATATAAGCAAGATCATTTTGTTGTTGTGTTTTTCATCAAGAAAAATAATAAACCCATCATTCATGCAGCGCTTTATGGAGAAGTAGTCGGTTGCTCTGCTTGGGCTGGCGGGTTCTGTGAGAATTACCTGCGCACATTGACTCACTCAAGCACTTAATTAAACCGCTGTTGCACTCGCATTGCACGCAAATTCATAAGCGATTTAACACAGCGTACGCAAGCAATGCATTTAAACAGTTGCGTAATTCAAAAGTGAAAGTAAAATGTGCACGTCTGCATGCGCATCTATAAGCCCCTCCAACCCGGTGATACCGGGATCACCAGGTTTGTGACGCGCCGATTAACTGGACAACTGAAAATGGGTAAAGAGGCGGGACGTGCGTGAAGCCTAAGGGCTGGTTGCTGAAACTACGCCCGCCTAGCTCGGCGGTAGTGACAGCAGTGGCAGGTCACCCGTCACTCAAGTGGCCACGCCCACAATTATGCAGAACTTTAAGGCTTAATATCATTTAAATGGATGAGTTACAAAAAAAGTAGTTTTGTACCAGGCTATAAACACATTTATTTCTGCTGTAAAGTTGGGCATTTTAACATGGGGTCTATGGGAATTGACTCCCTTTTGGAGCCAGTTTCTAGCGCCCAGTTGATGAATTGCAGTTTATGTCACTTCCGTGTTAGCCCTTGTCGGAAGGTTGGCCCTTGGTATAAACACAATCTTTCAAATTGATTAAATCCACAACTTCCATAAAACAAGTCAAACATGAACCAACTGATGAACCAAGCACTGCAGGAAATGGACGCTAACCCAACCTCTAACCTATTAATATTTGGCTGCACGTGTACAGCAGCAGCAACATAAATCCCACGTTGCCTGCCAACGACAGTAAATCACAACCCTGCAATCTTCCAGCCAAAGGAGCCATCAAAGTAGGGACACCAGACAAAGGAGAGCCAGGTCCGGAGAACCCCCAATGTCACACTGAATGTAACGTCTGGAACGGAGGCCAAGACCTTGACGGGGCTGTGTAATGGAGCAGTTCTAATACACACAGTGCTTGTGATGTTTGGACAAAGGCAGTGTGTGACATCACATGAAAACTATCAATAGTGTATACCAGGGATAGCACCGTCGGTCCTGTCAGATTTTATCTCCAACCCTGATAAAACCTGTAGATTTCAGGTGACTCTTTAGACCTTGATTCGTAAATTCAGATGTGCTTGATTAGAGCTGTAAATCGGCACCCCAGGACCAACGTTGCCTACCTCTGGTGTATACCACGACTGTATGTATACAGAGAGAAAAAATGAGCGTGGGATGTGACTCTTACCGGCTAGCTTTAATTGCTGGATGTACATTTAAACCTGACTGTCACTGTTGCCATGACAACACTACATGTATAACAGACATACCCTGTGTCCGAAATCGTCTTTTCAATACTATAGAGCATGCGAAAATCGGTATCTACTGATCAGGTCTACTACTTCCGGTGAGATTTGTCAGTGTGCATTGGACTGATACTAATGATGTACTTACTGTAAGTCTGTGATTGGTTACATAAGTTACATTTTAAGATACCACCAGCATTTCAGTCTAAAGTCTTCTGAAAGCATTTGTCTTGCAGTGTGCACTTGACTAAACCAAAACGAGTTTAGACAAGAGATGAAGATGCTGAGGGGAATGAGTCTGATCTTTACAGACTGCTTGTAAACAATTGAAAGAGAAAAGCGATCTGTCTGTTGGCCATTGGCAGCAATGAAAAAAACACTTAAAGGTACATTGTCTTATTTTCATTCATACAAGTACAGACACCAAACATGGATATGATCGGAATATGATCGAGGCTGGACTCAAACCTATGTCCTTGTACATGTAGAAATTTAAAGGTCCCATTTTTTATTTTTTTTTTGAATCATTGATTGTGTTTACAGTGTGCACTATAACATGTTTTCATGTTTCACGTGTAAAAAACGTGGTATTTTTCACACGATTTACTAATCTGTATAGTGCTGTTTTCACTGCCCTCAAACAGGCTGATGTCTTCCTTGTTCTATCGCCCTGTCCCAAATGGCACACTCCGGACTTGTGGTTCTCCTCAGTATCCACACTTTGATGACATCACGTAGTCCAGACTTTAGGGACCCTTGATGCGAGTCCACGTGGGTGCACCGGAGTCGTATTTTGGGACAGACTCGAGCATCACACCGGAAATAGGTAGAGAAGTTGCCCGTCAGTGTGAACTCCTCCCTTCCGTCGTCTGATTGGTCTGATTGCCCTTTCGCAAGGACTTCTGGGTTGGCAAAGTGCGCGAAGCCTGCTGCAGTGCGGGCTTCACTGAAGACCGCATCAAGGGGGCAAAGGAGGCGCTGATGAGCACACTTCAAAGCGTAAAAATGACAGATGGGACACCATACGGACTCATAGACTAAAAGAGAATGCGCAATTTAAGGCCACGAGACCGAAAGTCCACATGAAGTGCGCCATTTGGGACAGGGCCTGAGAAGTCCTTCCTTCCGAAATACGTATCGAGTTCTGATTGTGTAGTTTGTTTAGTGTGTTGTGATTTGATAGCAGCTTAGCTTGACGTTAGCTAAGCTGGCGACTGACGTATTCCTGTGGGCGGAGTTTAGTCAAAAAACTGTTCTACTGACGTCATTAAAGCAGGAAGTAGAGAGCTGTAGTCAAAACCAGCCGTTCGCTAGGCTTTGAAAGGAGAATTCTGTTAAAGAAAATATATCACCTGGCAGTGAACTTTGAGCTTTATCATTTTACAGGTATTATTTATGCTATTACAGCAACATTACACACTAACTAGGGTTTAAAAAAATGGGATCAGAAAGAACGTGACCTTTAAACATTTGGGATAAACTGTCAAAGACAATGTAGCGTGATGTTATCAAGACTCTTCCTTACCCGGAAATGTCACATTCACCTAGCGACTACCTGTCCTGAAAGTGTTTACTAGGACTGTAAACAAGGCTAAACTTCCCTCCCCATATATTCAGAAACAAAACAATAGTCTGGTAGTTGAGTCAGTCAGTTAGATAAAGATTTCAAGCAAGACTGACATCCCTCTGCTGTCAATGCCCTTACGAAAATTAACCATAGTTTTACTACAGTTAAAAGGTCAGTGACAAAAACGGTTTGGCAAGATAAGAAATTTAAAAATCTTTTTAAAAAACTTGTTTTAAAAGTAGCATTAGGTATATTTTAATGCACAGAGTTGATTTTATGCAATAAAAAATAAAAAATTACATTGAAAGTTAAGACTGAATGGACCTGACAATGTCAAATGGTGTAACTGCAGATTGCGCCCAAAAATTAGATAAAATTAAATATTTATGTAAGCGTAATCATAAAAAAAATTAAAAATATACATTTATTAGTTATCTCTGAATGTAAATTTTAATGCGTTTTGTTATATTTGTTCGGACATATGCTGAAAACAAATTATGACAAATTATGTAAAAATCATGTAAATAAAATCATATTACAATAAACTAGATGATTATATTTTATTCCACATTTTTTATGAATATATTTATGTTTTCATTAAAAAAATACTAGTTGCACTAATTGACACAGATGGGTTACACCACATTGACATTTTTGCAATTATCTGCCAAATATTCTTTCAAAATGAAATAAACCAGAAATTTTGAACTTGGTCCACAAAAGAGAGAATGTATGCAAGTAATCTACAATTTTTTTTTGAAATTTTAACCCTTTTACATTTAATTGAACCATACGGACACAAAATAATTAACGTCACGTCATTGACCCTAAAACAAAAAAAACCCCACAAAATAACCATGACAACCATGGTTTTACTAATAGTAATCAATACACCAAAAATGGCTACACTTTTACCACAAAAAAAAACATGGTTAGTTTTCGTAAGGGTGAGCCTTCAGCTTTCTTACTATATGGGCACCATAATGATGAACGATTGGTCAACAATAAAACTTAGCGCTAAAAATGAAAAGTAAACTCTGAGGGTCTAATGTAAACAAGAAACTATCATTATTTGCTGAAGGCAAAAGATCACAAAAAACAAAAAAGAGGTTTCAACTGGCTTCAAAGGTGACAAACAGCAAAATGCCGTCCAAATGATTGTCTTCATAGAGTTAAAAAAAAGTATGGGTCAAATGGATGGCAAATAAGGCTGCGCTTCTGGTGAATATGAAACAAACACCTGGAACAATGTACATGGCCTTTCACCAAAACTTGCCTAGTGAGGATGTTCAACCAGAACAATAGTTCTGGATAACCTGGTTAACAAAGTTTCAACAACTGTGCTTGGTAAAGAAAATTTTTACATTTTCTGAAATCTGTTTTGGCAAAAGAGCGTTTAAGGTCGAGGTAATGTTTAATGCTGCAATTTAACACTAATAATGATTACATGCAACAATATTTAGTATGCAAATCATATATAGACAAGTTCAGCGGGGACTGAAATTTACAGGATGCCCACAGACTTCGCTGTGAGCCATAAAGAAAATATGGAAGCAGCTGTTAGTAAAAAAAGAAATAGATAGGAAAGAGTAAGAAGGCTTGGAGCAGCTAAAATATTAGCGGTCGAACACATGAAGAGGGATGATTCCATGCTGCATTAGTAACTCGAGGGAGGCCCTTTTTCATGCTCCACATCCGCAGGTTTCCAAGGCAACCAGAGTTTGGTCCATTCCCAAGGCCAGTGGCTGTTGTTGGGTCCCATTTACAGTGCATGAAGCCTCTTTTCGGTCTACATGCCACTAATTCTGAGATCCAGGCCCCCACCAGAAGCATCAAAAAGATTTTCACATTTCATTACGCTCCTTTGGGAAGAGTCAAAGCTGACTGACTTTGACAGTCAACACGAATACTTATCAAAGCCCTGTTTGATTTGAGTCAATACACCTGTAGATGAAGGGACTCTCATTGCATTTTATTGCCAATTTTATTTGGATGGATTACAGAGAGGACAGAATTGTTGTGTCACAAATAGGGCTGCAACTACTTATCGATAAAGTCGGTAATGAAATTCCTTGTCACCACCAGACGTGCAAACTTATAATTAAAGTCAGGCGCTGTTTCTTCATTCATGGCGAGCTGTGCACTCAAAGTCAGGCACGTTTTCTTCATGCAATGCGAGTTGCACATTCATCAGGTGCTTAAATAATATTTATGTTTTTATCCGATTAGTCGATTAATCGGAAAAAAAATCACCCGATTAATCGATTCATCATTAGTTGCAGCCCTAGTCACAAATTTGATATGTCAAACTACTTAGTAAAAATTTTTCTTTGGTCACAAACACATAATGCACATTTCAGATTAGCAATTAAAATTCTTGTCTTAACCACATATATCAATCGCCACATTTGAAAAGAGAGCGGAGACCTTGTTAGAAACAGGAATTCAACTGAAAATATCTTGCTGAATCATTGCTGCTGATCCAAGGGCTTTGTGCCTGCGAGCACTTATCAGGCTGCATGTTAAACAGTTATTCCAAAGCCATAAAATCCCCAAATGCTACTGAACGAAAACTGTTAATGATCCTGATGTTGGTAATGAAATAAAGCTTCCCTTAATCAGTACAGTTTTAGAGGCGAAATCAGTGCAGCATTAAAAATCTGATGTTGTTTGGGTGCGCTGAAAATGCATACAAATGTCTTACATATTTTTGAAGAGTCTCTAGATCTATTACACCAATTTGTTTTAATCAGTAATATATGCATGGTACTCCGTCGAAACCAAAATTCACTTGGGCTGTTTCCAAAATAGCCCCCTATACCCTTAAATGGTGAATGTGATTTCACAAAGTAGGATGTTGTCCTGGATCAACATTTTT
This sequence comes from Paramisgurnus dabryanus, assembly GCF_030506205.2. Classification (NCBI taxonomy): domain Eukaryota; kingdom Metazoa; phylum Chordata; class Actinopteri; order Cypriniformes; family Cobitidae; genus Paramisgurnus; species Paramisgurnus dabryanus. The sequence goes on from NC_133359.1 coordinate 7,573,279, forward strand.
ATTAACCAGATTGCAGGATTAGGATATTTGAGGGAACATCCATTTCTAGTGGTGTCCGAAATTATAGTGGACATTACTGAGTGCACTCATCCAACCCCACAATGCGCCGCAATAATGAGTGTACAACCGATGTACATTCACAGCGAGCCACAAGTCGTCAACTTCTCGGCGGAAGATGGCGCCCACACTGCAGTGCTTCAAGCAAGCTTAAGTGTCCGAATTTATTCATTCAATTTTCATTCACTCAATCGAGTGAACTATATTAGTGGACTAATGCAGGAAATAGTGAATAAGGGTATGGGGGCTATTTCGACGCAATGCCGCTTTCTTCCATTGTAATGAACTGAATGTAAGATGTCCGACGATGGGCGCCGATATGTTACGCAAAAACGTCAGTTTGGAGCCAGGGCATGCGCAGAAGAATCGTCAGTGGAAACCGAAGGTGGAGCCGCGGTATCAAACTTCCGCCCCAATTGCTTGTGCGGCCAATTCAACCACACCCCTTGAATGTTTCATTTGACTGGCTTGATAAAATAAGGAATAATTGACGACGGACCGTTGAATAATTAGAAAAATAACACACACCAGAGGTGCTATGAAGCCGAGTGGTCGTTACACCTCGGCTGTGCATTATTTTTCAATAATTCAACGACCCGTCATAAATTATACCAATATACTACGGTTACCAGTACCTCAAGACATCTTAAAATTATATATTTAAAGGGATTTGTCCGATTTTTGTACTTAAATCGCTTCTGTGAGTAGGACTATTTCTTCCGCGTCTCATCCAACGGCTCTTTTGCTTCCAAAACGTCATTTTAAAGCTGGCAATGGAGGCTTGAGCTGTTGATAGCATTCTAATGCGGTTATTAATAAAGTTATTAGAAAGAGAGCGAGAGTGACATAGAGACACAGAGAGAGAAAGAAAGAAAGAAAGAAAGAAAGAAAGAAAGAAAGAAAGAAAGAGAGCGAGAGAGAGAGATTGTGTGAACAAGGCTACCTCTGTGCGTCTCTAAACAGCGCTGTTATGGCCTTGGAAAATCGTTTGTCATGTTGTTTTTGTTAGTCCATTATTACAGTTACTATTAGGGATGGGAATCGAGAACCGGTTCTACTTAAGAACCGGTTCCCAGTGAATCGATTCCTTCGAATCGTAAGCATGCCTGCTTAACGATTCCGCTTATCGGTTCCGCTCGCGCTCGTTGCAAATGTGTCATGACGTCACATACACGCTGTGTTGTTTTGGTTTAGAACGCAGCAAACATTGCATCGAGGCAGAACGATCCAAAGTTTGGTTATATTTAGTGGTGGGCAGAGCGAGGCTTCGCGAAACACTGAAACAGTTGAATCAATAACTTATATTTCACGCGAACATACGACAATACGGTCGCGTTGCAGGAGGTTGCAGGACTGTCGCGTGTTTGACACACTATTACACAATAACAGCAGCAGCGAGTCAAACACCAGCGGAGCTAACGGGACGTCATCTGTTATTAATGCAGAAGGTAATGTGTTAATGTTAATGTGAGCGCCATTTCATTATGTAAACTTTTACTATACGGATAATCTCCGTTGTCATTGTCCATCATATTGAGTCTGACTGGCTCTCACACTGGCTCAGAGGCTGCAGAAAGTATCTCTCGTGCACCTCCAGCTACTCAGTTTACAGAGGCAGGGAGGAACTAAATGACCGAGGCGAGGATAAACACATTTCACAGAGCAGTAGAGGCGGACACTACTTAAGTATTTCTACTTAAAAGTACATTTTCAAGTATTTGTATTTTATCAGTGTTTTTGTATTTTTTTGAAAACATACATTCCAAAGCATATTATCATAATTTTAACTCCACCACATTTCATAATTTCAAGTTTTTGGTTTATATTTAATATTAAAGTACATTAAAAATCTAGTAATGTTTTTTACTTTTACTTAAGTAAAAAGTACTTTTACTCAAGAAAAGTAAAAGTACACAATTTTTATGTAATTATGTATTCAATCAATTTTAATATGCAATATAAATACACAGTATGATTCTATGCTTTAGTGAACATTTTTAGTAAAGTAATTTTTTCCCCAAGACAACACTCTGATAAAGCACAGATGCTTGGAAAATGAAACTAAAATACTCAAGTAGTGTCCACCTCTGCCGAGCAGTGACTAAGTTTGTGGTAAAGGGTTTGCATCCGTTTGCCACAGTAGATGTCTCTGCATTTCGGTAGGTTAATTTGCTGTATTTTGTCCAGCATCATGTCTTTAAAAGAAAATAACAAATGCATGCATGACCAAAAGTGGCATGTTTTATGTCAGTCTAGTTCAGTTTAATTAATTCCTAGTCCGATCACACATTTACTGGTTGAGAAACACTGCCCTAGGCTATAGGTCCCTGGACTTTACTTTAAGAAGTAGCTCACCTACTTTTAAGTTGGTTCTGATGTTGCTACACATAATTTGTGTATACTCTGTTCTGTGTCTTCTGAACAGATATTAAAGCGAGTTAATACAAACATGCAAATTTGTGCTTATTCCCTCACCCAATGAGAATTGATAAGAGAATCGATAAGGAATCGGATCGATAAGCAACATCGATAATGGAATCGGAATCGTTAAATTCTTATCAATTCCCATCCCTAGTTACTATGCAAAGTGATATAAAACCGTAATGCGGTCAAGAGAGCTGCCTGGAACTACATTCGCCGTGCATTTCCCAGAAAATAATTGCACACTTCAGAACGTTCATCAGCCAATCAGATTCAAGCATTCAATAGACCCGTAGTAAGTAAAATACAACTCATTTTGTCGGTGTGAAATAACACAGAAATAAAAAATTTATAGTTCGTTATATCTTTCCTTGAAGCTCCGAGAGTCCGCTCAGAAAAGCTGTCAATCACAAATGTCAATCATAATGACACGCCACGTTTCTATACACTGCAAAAAATGACTTTCTTACTTAGTATTTTTGTCTTGTTTTCAGTAAAAAGATCTAAAAAAAAATGTAAAAAAAAATTAAGAGGATTTTTCTTGATGAGCAAAATTACCTAGGTAAATAAGTCTAGTTTTTAGACCAAAAATTGAATTAGTGCTTAAAACAAGCAAAAAAAGAAATTTCTTTTCTTATTCCATTGGCAATTTTTTTGCTTGTTTTAAGCACAAATTTGCTTAAATTTTATATTTTTTTAATTTAAGAATTTTTTGACCTGTTTCTTGAAAACAAGACAAAAATACTAAGTAAGAAAGTCATTTTTTGCAGTGTAGCATCAAATAACTAGCTAAAATGAAATTTATCACAAAAATGAACAATATATCAGCGTGGTAACAAGGACCAAAACAATCTTTCAGAAAATTTTATTGGAAGCGTAATAAATTTTTATTTTGATCCGAGTCATGTTTGTTTGCATGGAGAAGGCGGGGTTTAAGCCAGCCACCAGGGGGCTCTCAAAGAGCCAGCAGCGTCACTTTTCAAGATGTATGAGTCACACCTGCGTTGAAAACTTTCAAATTACACCCCCTGATGTTTCTCTCAACCTCTCTCTCGCTTAATTGAAGACTGTTAGAAGAAGTTTTTTTATTTTGGGTGGTCATTATATCAGTATGCATAGGGGTGAACGGGCAGTACGCAGAACTGGTCATTAGCGGGGGAGTGGAGAGGCGTGGTCGAGCCTTGTCTGTGAGTTACAGCCCGAGGCCTGGTCATGCCCAAACACACGACTTTAACTCGATTCTCGTAATGAGCTCAGAGGTAATTTGGTGGGTCTGGGATCAGCCTTTCCTATAATAAATCCTAAAAAGGGCCATGGTTTACACTTTTGTAACATTTTCCTTTTCTATTTATGTCCACCCTGCAAAAAATTATTTTCTTCGTTGAAAGCCAAATTATTAATTTAAGAAACATCAAAAGCTAAAAATGTGTAAATGTACTGTGATAAAATGCAGAATTATTTTGCGATCCAAAATGTTGCATTTGAAGCTTGACAGACATGAGTTTCAATAAACAATGACAGAAATGTCATTTTAAGGTGAACTGTCTCTTTAAGTTATGTCAATGATCGTGAATTTAGCAGCTGAATTATTCCTATGTGACACTGACTAGCAATGCTGACAGTGAACTATAAGAACCGTAAAGTGATGAAACGACACTTTTCCACGGCACACTAAAGTCAATGTGACATGATGTTCCCTGCACTCGTGTCATAAAGCTAAACTGGGAGCGGAAAGAGGAAACATCAATGCTGACAACGCTGGCATCCTTTAAACACTTCTGAGGAGTAAGCCGACTACCTGCTTGCTGCTCTTTAAGTTCCCTGCCTCCTGAATCACCCACACTTCCAGAACACAAAACCATAAAACTGCAAAATGATTTATAACGCTTCATCCTGGGGGAGCAATAGGAAGCCATTCCCATGGCAAACCCCTTCCTGAGCGCTGGTGTTTGGATGTTGAGGGCGATGGACAGGGACAAAGGAGAAATAATGTGCACTTTTTCACATGACTCTCTTTGGCCATCTGAGAAAGCTGAAGTGCTGTCAAGCCTCATAAGAGGAAACGTTCTACATGGCCAGATGACTTCCATTTTGGTGAGAAACCTCAAATCCCAAGACACATGTTAAACAAGCTAATACACATATATCTAAAATGTGGAAAGGAATTTTGTGCCCCTAAAAAACCCACTAATAAGTCATTTGGGTCAGCCGAACTGGAAAGGATCAAGAAGGTCAATTCTAGGACTGCGTGATATATTTAAATACCGGTAGGTCTGTTACAATATCACACTTTCAAGTCACATTTATCAAGGTCGGAAAAAAGCATGGTAAAAATATTACCATTATATTTATAGATCTTTTTAAAATATACTATCAGTAAAATTCATATTTAATATATATTTTAAATATATGGACCATATGATTTGACCTAAGGTAACCCATCTACTTGTTTATTTTGCTATTTTGCTTCTTATCATAAATAAACTACTCTTATTGATTTTTTTCAGAGTTTACTGGAAATTGTGTTTGTTCCACGAAAGCCGTTTGTTTATCAGTCCTTCCAGAAAAACAGGGAGTTTTTTTGTGATTGTTGCGGGAAAAAATCCTTGATATTGCAGCATGTTTTCTTAAAAAATGCGATGGAATATGCGGGATATTTATGCAGTTTTATTCGATGAAATTGCGGGAACTGGCAAAAACTGCGGGAACTGGCAAAAACTGCGGGAACTGGCAAAAACTGCGGGAACTGGCAAAAACTGCGGGAACTGGCAAAAACTGCGGGAACTTGGATATTTATGCAATTTTATGCGATGAAATTGCGGGAACTTGCAAAAACGGCGGGAACTTGCAAAAACGGCGGGAACTTGCAAAAACGGCGGGAACTTGCAAAAACGGCGGGAACTTGCAAAAACGGCGGGAACTTGCAAAAACGGCGGGAACTTGCAAAAACGGCGGGAACTTGCAAAAATTGGAATATGCAGGATATTTATGCAATTTTATGCGATGCAATTGCGGGAAACTTGCAAAAACTGCGGGAACTTGCAAAAACTGCGGGAACTTGCAAAAACTGCGGGAACTTGCAAAAACTGCGGGAACTTGCAAAAACTGCGGGAACTTGCAAAAACTGCGGGAACTTGGATATTTATGCAATTTTATGCGATGAAATTGCGGGAACTTGCAAAAACTGCGGGAACTTGCAAAAACTGCGGGTACTTGCAAAAACTGCGGGAACTTGCAAAAACTGCGGGAACTTGGATATTTATGCAATTTTATGCGATGAAATTGCGGGAACTTGCAAAAACGGTGGGAACTTGCAAAAATGGTGGGAACTTGCAAAAACGGCGGGAACTTGCAAAAACGGCGGGAACTTGCAAAAACGGCGGGAACTTGCAAAAATTGGAATATGCAGGATTAGGATATTTATGCAATTTTATGCAATGCAATTGCGGGAACTTGCAAAAATTGCGGGAACTTGCAAAAATTGCGGGAACTTGCAAAAATTGCGGGAACTTGCAAAAATTGCGGGAACTTGCAAAAATTGCGGGAACTTGCAAAAATTGCGGGAACTTGCAAAAATTGCGGGAACTTGCAAAAATTGCGGGAACTTGCAAAAATTGCGGGAACTTGCAAAAATTGCGGGAACTTGCAAAAATTGCGGGAACTTGCAAAAACTGCGGGAACTTGCAAAAACTGCGGGAACTTGGATATTTATGCAATTTTATGCGATGAAATTGCGGGAACTTGCAAAAACGGTGGGAACTTGCAAAAATGGTGGGAACTTGCAAAAACGGCGGGAACTTGCAAAAACGGCGGGAACTTGCAAAAACGGCGGGAACTTGCAAAAATTGGAATATGCAGGATTAGGATATTTATGCAATTTTATGCAATGCAATTGCGGGAACTTGCAAAAATTGCGGGAACTTGCAAAAATTGCGGGAACTTGCAAAAATTGCGGGAACTTGCAAAAATTGCGGGAACTTGCAAAAATTGCGGGAACTTGCAAAAATTGCGGGAACTTGCAAAAATTGCGGGAACTTGCAAAAATTGCGGGAACTTGCAAAAATTGCGGGAACTTGCAAAAATTGCGGGAACTTGCAAAAATTGCGGGAACTTGCAAAAATTGCGGGAACTTGCAAAAATTGCGGGAACTTGCAAAAATTGCGGGAACTTGCAAAAATTGCGGGAACTTGCAAAAATTGCGGGAACTTGCAAAAATATTTTAAAAAGTTTACTTCCTGGGATTGGTGACGTAGACAAGACCGACATTATCATAACTCCTCTCGCTTCGGACTCACAGCCTGTAAGTTAACTCCTGTTAGCATTGCAGTGTGACCCATCTTTTAAACATGGTAAGGAGCGTCACATTTCCGGCTGACGTCAGATGTATTCAGGCCAATCACACCATATAGATAAGCTGGCCAATCAGGAAAACCGAGCTTTTCAAATACATGCGTTTTAGGAAGAGAGTAAAATCTGAAGCTACAAAAATTTACGGTATGTGGAAAATAATGTGTTTTTTAACCATAAACCAAGCAAACACATTATATAACACCAAATACACAAAATAATGTTGTTGTTTTTTAGGTATGAAATGGGTGCACTTTAAAGTTTCGTATTGCATATTATACATCACATTATTTTCCAATTTATTGCATATCGGTTTTTTTGCCCCTCTTCAATATCGTGCAGCCCAAGCTATCTCAAGGTTTAGCTTGGCACCTTGTTTTGTCTAATGAAACAACACAGCTCCATTAGTAAGATTCAAATACCCCTAAGGATCCTGTCGTGCCCTCTTTTTCTCCCAAGTATTCAAAGCGTGACTGCATGAATGAACAGTGCTGATATGCAAGAAACATATGCTAAACAGAAGCACAGTTTCCCATGTACAGATTTCTGATAAGCCACATAAAAAGAGCCATTTGAAGACAGAGGAAACACAGAGGTCACAGAAGACTAAGAATCAATTTAAATCTTTCAAGAATTCAAGACCAGATGAATAAAAGAGACACTGTGCTCGAGTCACTGCTGGTGGCACATTTGCTCTTTGGTGACGTCACGTCCAGCCCGTACTGCTGGAATCTCTCACTGACATGGAAGGAACCCCTTGTTTTGAATGAGTATGATACTGTGTTTCAGCCCCTGAGGAATCGCTATTCAGGGATGTGATGGATGTCTGAAGTGAGCTGATTCATTCAGAACAGATGGAAAGGCATATCTAGAGAGGGAATTGTGGGTAACAGAGCAATCATGAGGGCTTGTTTGGCCTTAGAGGGTCCAAATTGTGATTCAAAAAGTCCAATGTCATGTGTTTATAATATAAGAACATTTATTAAAGTTTATTTGTAATTTACAGCATTCAGAATAGTCTTGTGCACAACATTTTGATCAAGTATAATGTGAACCATAAACTCATCAGTACATTTGTACATGTTTTAGGAGTTTGTGAATTCTTCAAAAACATACGATTATAATAAAATAAAGAACAAAAAACACCCCCAACGTCACAGGAGCAAAAGCAAATCATTTAAAAATGAACAAATGTGGTCGAACAAATTCATACAAAAGCTACATCGTAAAATACAAACGAATTGTCATGGTATAGCGTTGCTTTGGCTGTTCATTTACACGAAAACTGCATTTTGAAAGCCTGAAAGTGCAAACTTTTGAAAACATGTTACAGTTTTAAAAACTATACCGAATTCATCTCCATGTATACTACATAAAAATGCTAGTTTGTCCAAACTGGGCAAACACATAGATATTATATACATAGACGCCTCATGACGTGCTGGAACGTAATCCAGTGTCGCCGCCATATTGGTTGAGTCTTCTCGCTCTACGATAGCACCAGAGTCAATTTAAGTCAACGGAGAGTGAGCAACTATGCCCGTATTTTGTGTAGTTTACCAGTCCAGAAAAACATGATTATGCGATCACATGATTCAGCGCAATCTCAGCCAAAGTCTGCAGATTTATGCGGGGGCTGCATTTTAAAAAAGCTGCACTTTCGCAGTAAAAAAATTCAGATTTCCGTGCACAAAATATGCGGGATTGCATGATTTCATAATCCCTGCATTTTTGTAGCAAAAATCACATATATCTTAACTGAAAGTTGAAAAATGTTGCATTTACTTCACACAAGCGCAGCCATGTCCCCTGTTGCCATGGGAACGTTATGAAGTGATTATGTGACGTGAACATCATTGAAAAGCTGCAAAAGCTGCAAACAGTTTTTTCAAGTTCCCGCAATTTTTGCAAGCTCTCGCAATTTCATAGCATAAAAAATTGCATAAATATCCCGCATATTCCATCGCATTTTTTAAGAAAACGTGCCGCAAGATCAAGGATTTTTGCCCGCAACAATCACAAAAAAACTCTGCGTTTTTCTGGAAGGACTGGTTTAACCGAGGCAGTATTGATACTGTACCAGATCACATGGGATCACAAGACAGACTGAAAAATAATTGTGGTTATTTTTCCATTTATAATATTATGTCATCGTAACTAATGTTACTTACGTGTAACCAAGCTGTGTGAGTAAAATTTTGGGGAGTTATGATCATTGTAGTTGGGGATACACCTTCCTCAGTACAAATAAATACAGCACTTATGTGAGAATTGAGATGTGTGCGATCTTCCCTGTTGGTCACCTGACCGTTGCCATTGTTTTGCCGCAATGAGTTCTGGGGCGTAAAGCGTTTTCAGAGAGCAAGTTCGCACTCGATGTATCCTCGATATCAAGAATACATTCGGCTATCTTGATGCGTCCTCTGTACTTGCGTTTCATGCATATTGAGAAACAGCCAATGTCTATGGGCAAAAATGTATACGCATATTATGTGTTCAGACGCTGTGTTACATCATCAATTACTAGCCTGGCATAGTTTTTAGTAGTTTTTATAGACCTGTGTAAATGTGGATCATTTCGTCACCTGTATGTGAAATACAAAGGAAAGTTTTTTTTTCCCATTTTTAGTGCACTATTGTAATGTAAACGTACCCTTAACCACGCACCCGATCCTTACATAAGAAGTACCACCCCACAGTTTGGGATTGGACAATGCTATCTCATGGCAATTCGTACATATTTTACAAGGTGGCTAATTCATATTCGTACCACATGCATACATTTTTTTATGATTTGCATTTGCCCCTGTGATGTTTTTTAATGATAATCGTATGTTTTTGCACAATTCACATCATACGAATTTATAGCCAACTCGTAAGAATTGTCATGAAATCTGGCAGGACTGGACAACAATTTCATCATAATGCCACCGAAAACTATGGGATTATGTGAAACAACGGGTCTTTGCTTAAAGTTACAACATCGCCAAACATTTTAACCAATCAGAATCCAGTAGGCCTGCATAATTAATTGAAAAACGAATCGGGATTTCAATTAAGGGTAAAACAAATACATAATCGCCAAAATCCTCAATTACAGTTGTTCATTTGTGCTCATTTCTGTGCATTTTGGCAGTATGTTTGGGCAACAAATACAGTCATGAATCAGAGATTTTAAAATTGATAAGTTGACGTGTCCTTTAGACCAGTGGTTTTCAAACTGGGGGCCGGGGCCCCCAGGGGGGCCGCGAGATGGTGCCAAGGGGGGCCCAGTTTTATGACATTTTATGAAATACATAAATTTATCACGAATTCTTTGTAATTAAACCTAAAAAAAGGCTACTAACCAAAAGCACTACTTTATTGTATAATTAAATGTTTTTTTATTAAAATGTTGAGTTTTAGAACAGTTTTTGTCACAAATTTTCTTTGGGGGGCCGCGAAGGAATGCACCATACACAAGGCTGAAAAAGTTTGGGAACCACTGCTTTAGACATTCATTTTAAATTTTTTACTAACAACATAACTCCCATAATTATTTGTTATTTACATTATAATATTTAGCTTTAGATGTTTAAAATTTACCATGAAGCTGCTTGACAGAAAGTTTTAAAACAATTCAAAACTTAAATGTAAAAGCTATTAATCAATATTTGTGCACCCATTCAATCCAGTGCAAAATGTTAAGGCTTGCAACATCAGCTCCGGCCAACCGAACAGAGCAATCCACCAAAGACACACAATTTCTTTAAACCATACCATGTACCTCATTACATTGCCACAATTAAGCTGCTATTGTGCAAAACCTCAACCCACATGCATTTATGTGAACCTCTATTCAGCTCAAATTTACACATTTACTATGAGCAGTAGGCATTTGAGGTTTTATAGACATTACAGTCAGGCACCATGGCTACATGCAAACCAACATTGTGGAAAAAATCCTGAATTGCAGTAGGAAACTTAATGAACCCAATATGATAGGGAAGTTAAATCAGTATAAGCAGTTGCTGATAACCTCACTTGCTCATTAAAAGCCTCTGTCTCCTGGCAAACGTAGCCAATTGTCTATTCATCTGCGCTCATTATGTGACCTATAACGGTTAAAATCTTAAGACCAGATAAAAACTAAAGTTACTCTCAAACAAAGATTTTATTTCCTTGTAAAAGGAAACATCTTGAAGAATGTTTTGGTGTACACAAACCACTGATGCTTAGCGGTGAAATGAAGAGCACATAAATAGTTCAATGGTCAACAACTACAGCTCATGTGCCCTTCTACCTTTTTAAAAGGAACTGAGGTTTACTTTTTTTTTATAGCATCATGAACCACCACAGTCCCACAAGGGAAACATGTAACATATATGTGGGCAGTGTGAAGCAATGATCTAGCAACGCTTATCCATGCACATCCAAAACATTTGTGTCCCAAATAACGTACACTATACATTATAAACTATCATAGTATCATATACAATCCAGACATACCACTCACCTCACATTAGGGGTGGGCGGAATGACCAAAAATCTATTTCACGGAATGAGTCATTTTATTTCACGGAACGGAATATTTGACGGTATACGTGTTTTGCAGTTTATATTGTTTGTTGATTATAAAAATGTACAGAAACACACCACTCACTATAGCTTTTAACTAAATGACACCACAGTTTTAAAATATGTGCAATTTAAAGTTAATAATGTTACAGTGAAAATGCCCAGAAGATAACAACAGCTAAGTCTTGATTAGACAGAATCTTGTTTTTAATTGAGTTATTAATTTTATAGACTATTGAAGCTATAGTATGGCTTCATTGTATTTTGTATTTATGCATACATTACATATGCAATATGTAAAATGAACAGGTATAAATATATGCAAAAACCTACAGACAGGATAAATACCTGTATATGAGAGAAGAAGCTCTAGATATTATAAATATGACAGGTGCTATGATATGATGATCATAAAGTTTGTTTTAAGGTCTTGACGCCCTTTACTTTCTATTAGACTTTAACATTTGCATCTCTTTCTCGTCTTTCCGATCAAATATGTTTGTATAAGCAAATGGCGCGTCAACGTCGCTCCAGCAGCGCACGTGTCACTGATATAAACGCGAATTTTTTTGAATTCTTAGCTTGCTCAAATTTCAGAAAACTTTACAACTATTACCATTATGTGCGAGAAGAACTCTTTATTTGGCGTCGCAGCTCCTTGCGCTTGCCTAGAGAGACCTCTGCACGCGAGAGACCGACCGGCCGGCTGCTGCATGAGGAGAGAGAGAGCGCGCGAGTGAGAGAGCGCGAGAGCGAGCAAGACAAGAGTCTCGCTGCGTGACCCGTGGTGGATTCACTGGCACTTATTATAAAAATTACACAAATAACTCGTTCATTTTTTACAAGTGAACTATTTTACATGTTTCTCCGTCACACTCAGTCTAATTTGCTGGAGGGCAGAGTTAGCCACGCCCATTTATTTGCATTCCGCGGTAACGGAATATACCGCCATACCGCCCAGCCCTACCTCACATACTGATTTTTGTCTAGTAGGACTGTGTCATTTTTGATTTAAACAATTACAAAAACAAAATAATCGAGATAAAACAAACAATTATTGTGCTATTAATAAATATAAATTTCATGCTGCTGTGTTTGTAAGGCACTTTGAAGGCACCGCTGCTTTGAAACTTACTTAATAAAATGTTAAATATATGCATGTTTTTCAATGTCACGGAGTAATCGTCGTGATTATGATTTTGCCCATAATCAAGCAGCCCTACTATATAGTATCAAAGTAGTTGATTTTGGACCAGCAACCTATTTAGTTCACTTGTAAGCTAACTGACATGGTCAGGAAATAATTTCCACCAATACGATAGCTGATTATTCAGACTGATACTTATAGTTTGGTGGTTATAATAACTTACATTAACTAATTCTGAAGGTTAAATTTTCTGAATGTTATTTATTCATATGACAATTAATGTTGAACAATAAACTAATTGATGTTTTTGTGCATTGTCTATACACAGAGCTCAAATTTATTGAATTTTACATTTCTTTTTAGACTGACAGAATATATCGGCCATAACGATCGGCTGTTTTTAAACTATCAGTGATAAACGTTAGCGAGAAAAATTGCTTTTATCGGCCAATAACCATTATTAGTCGATATATCTGTGCATCTCTAATAATAATATTAAACAACATCTCTTAAAAACAAATAATAAATTGGACAGTTTAACATCAAGACAAAATATCCTTTAACCCTTGTGGATTGTTTAAATAATCACTACCCTTTCGATTGTTCATGGACAAAAAAGCCACTAAATTAAACGGCTGTAAAAATTTATTTGATTTTTTTTTCCAATTTTTTTTGCATATATTTGTTGATAAACCTCAGTACTGATCAAAACTACCAAATGTTTACAAAAATTCCATGATTTTAACTCTTTAATTGCCAAGTTCATAAGTGATGTCACTTATTTGGGAAAAAAACACACAACATGGTGCCACATGGTGATCAACAGTAAAAATGACAAATTGGAATCCAAAAATGTCTTTATAATGGAAGTCAATGGGGCAAAAACAGCCACGAACAACAAATTAGGGAGAAAAAAGTCTAATGCTGCACAAAAACTAAAAATGCATCAAACCTAATGCTTTTACTAATCTTTGACATGCCCAACACTGTAAAAAAGGTAAGAAAAATCCAGTCCACAATCACTTTTTATATTGAAAATCTGTGGTTTTTTTCCCCAAATCAGTGACATCACTTATGAACTTGCCAATTAAAAAGTTACAATCATGGACTTTTTGTAAACAGTTGGTAGTTTTGATCAATACTAAGGTTGATTAACAGATTTATGCAAATAAATAAATAAATAAAAATTAATCTGATACATTTTTACAGCCGTTTAATTTAGTGGCTTTTTTCGTCCACGAACAACCCAAAAGGGTAGTAAATTTTCCCACGGTTTATTGTTGAGTTTTTGAAAATTTTCAATGCATTTTCTCAAAACATGGGTCAATGTAAGATTTGACACCAAAAATCATTCCGTTTGCTGAAACAAATTGTGGCCAAATTAAGACTAAAAAAAACCCATAGTGGCCGAAAATGTCCCCAACAACCAAGGCTTTTAACATAGCAGGGGTGCTAAACAATAACAGAAGAGAAAATACTTCCATTCTTTTTTATTAAATTAAACTAATAAAATTGAGTGAAGTTACTGCTACTTGACATTTTGAAATTTATTCAGGGTTCATATAAGATCATACATTAAATGAGATATTTCTAACACCATACGAGCAAAGCTTGCACCTGTACAGTGAAATGTAATACCAGTCAAAAATGCTGTAAGGCTCAGTGTATGACACCGATATAATAAAAGGGCTTTATGTGACTGTATCAAAAGACTTGCTTATACCACAGAAAGTCTCAATGGCTATAGAATTCAAACATTTCCCTCAAGGGTGAAATAAAAGCAGGAGTCACATCCCAGAACAGACGCCATCGACTGAGACATGGACAGGTGGGGGGATTTCATACAGATTCATTTGTGATTTTTTTTCTCAACTATTTTTTTCAGTTAACTGACAGTATAACTTCAGCAAACTTCTTATACATTACATACACACTCTTAAAAATAAAGGTATATAAATGGTTTATTTATTTTGTTATATATTTGGTTCCCCAAAAAACATTTTAGTCCTTACTGTACAACCTTACTGTAAAGTGTTACAATAACATTCTGGCTAAATAAATTGTAAAACCAACCACTGAAATAAAATAACGATGAATGCGACAGGGGAATATATCTATAAATCTTTGGACAACAGCTGGAAATCAGCGCTGTGCTACCTGATCCTCACTTTCATTATTAAACTAAAGGATGGCTGACAAAGATGATAGCATCAGATAGGCACCAACATAAACAAAGAAGCTTGACCAATTACACAAAAACACAACCAAAAGCAGGCAAAATGTCTGTCTCCTGGGCTTAATTTGAGCTTTAAGACAGACTACGAACCGTAAAGGGACCGAAAGCATGTTTTAGACAAAAACTCATTTACTAGGCTGAGCACACAGCCCCAGTCCCTACAGACACAGGTTCTTCTAATCTTTCTCTTTGATACGACATTCCCGTATAATCTGCTCCAAAGCTACACGGAGGGTCAGGAAATGAAATCAATGCTCTGTATTTCCACGTTGTATTCCATTAGCATTACTGCCTAGGATGTTGGCTGAATCTGATTTATGACTGAACCACCCTAAGATTGCCACAAACAGGACTCAGAGTTTAATATCTGAAACACTTGGTACTTTGGAGACTCTATGCTATGATTTACAAGCAAAATTGATTAAAAGATGCACTGCAGTGAAATGTTTTATTAGTGGCAGAATTAAATAGAAATGTGCAAATATATCATGAATTGTTTCAAAAGCCGAATCAGTCATGATTCATGATGACGATTCATTGACACGTCAGAATACAGAATCAGTTATCAGTGATGGTTGGTGATTATCATTAATATGTCAAACACAATAGCACTCCTAACAAACAACTATTTGCTAGTCAACAAATATTTAGTTGCCAACCAATATTTATTAACAACCAACACTGATTCTGATATGACTGATACAGTCATATCTGATTCTGTAATTAAATCCCTTACACTAATTAACCATGATTTTATTATAGTAAAAGTGTAATTACCATGGCTCTTTGGTGCATCGATTACCATCTGAAGAGCTCAGATGAAAAACAATCTAAGTGTGTCTGGCATGTTTTCTTGTAAATGAGCATTTTTTATCAGGCTCTTATATTTAGGTTCACTATTTAATTTTACAAATGTCACTTTAGTCAATTTATATTTTACTATTGGTATTTCGCTGCAAAACCCTCTACAAAATCTCAACTTAAAAAAAAAAATCTTAAAGGTGCAGTGTGTAAATTTGAGCGGCATCTAGTGGTGAGGTTGCAAATTGCAACCAACGTTTTAGTCCACAGCTCACCCCTCGCTTTTGAAACACATACAGAAGCTACGATAGCCACCACTGGACAAACATGCCATAGTTGGAGACAACTTAGTAAAAACACTTAAGGGGGTCACACACCGGCCACGCAGCTCAGCGTCGTGTCGAGTCGCGTCTAGGACAGTGCACATTTAATAGCGCGAGCTTCGTCAGATAGCGTCTACTTCAAAATGCAAAATATACGTTAGCAGCCAATGTTAATTGTTAATGATTTGGGACAAATATGATGTTACTTAATGTTAAACTATGTGAGTGGCGCTCTGTGGCGCGACAGGGATTTTAGCAACTTCCTGAGTCGTAGCTTGGCGGTGGAGACAGGCGCCCCCTGTCGGCGCCCATGTGCGTATACTCATAGAAAGCAATGTGTTCGAGCTTTTTAGAACGGCGCGGCGCTGAGCTGCGTTTGTGCGACCCCCTTTAGTCCATTAAGGGCTTCTGTAGAAACATGGTGGCACAAAATGGCTACTTCCATGTAAGGGGACCCTTGATGTATGTAGATAAAAACATCTCATTCTAAGGTAATAAACACATAACGGTTTATTATGAAAGGTCTTTATACACCCCTGATAATATAGTTTTGTATATGATTTTGCATTTCTGTCAAGAGATACTTCTAAAACTTACACACTTAACCTTTAAGTCACTCTTCATTGTTTTTTTTTTCTGAATAAAGGACAAAAGGTTTAAAAAAAAATCTGTCAATATCCTTATATTTTCAATAAATGTCCTTTAACTGGGTAAAAAATTCTTGTTCTGTGCACTTAGAGGACTTTGCTGAGAAATCGTTATGGCGTTATGGATTCTGCCCACAAAGCAGTATTCCTGAACAGCCTGAGGTCGGGATTAAAGGGATTTGAAGCAAAAGTATTTGATAAACATATACTATTTGCCGAGAGCATTTGGTTAATATCATTATCTTATTTTTGAGGGAGGTGGCATTTAGTGGCTTTTGAATCTGAGCTCTTAATTTGTAAAACCACAGTTAAACTATGGTTATTGTGGCAAACCATTGCTAATTTGTCGTTACCATGTTTAACTACAGTAATCATGGCTTTTTGGGTTTACTGGAGTAAAACCATGGTTCATTTTTGAAAGGGATGCAGTCATGACCTTACAGGGTATTGTCTAGAAACTACCCTGTAAAAAAGTTAAAGTTAAATTAAATATTATAAAATAGAAATAGAGTTTTAGTGCTACCAATTAAAGTATTTTTTTAAAAGATTTTTCACTTTAAATTTAAGTTTAAAGTAATTAAACTGTAATAAAAGCAATTTTTAAAGTAGATCCAACTTTAACTCTTTACAGTGTACTGGTGCTGCTTACATCTTTAAAACAGCTACATTATCTAAATAACCATGTATTTCTGGATGCCGGTACATTCACAACCAATTGGTTTTCACAGTGACACATTAGGCCTAGAGTTACTATTCAAACATAACATTTCAGGAAGGCACCATCTGATATTAATAGCAAACGTTAAAATTACCTACAAATGCACTTCACGCAATAGCACAGATGGCCACTTATTTAAAACGACAGACTTGTCACATACAGCTCGCCAAGTAATTTAGTTTAACACCTTACAAGTATCCACTCAGATGCGTCATTAATGTAAAAGTGATTTGAATGCATAATATTTACAAAATTACTCTGTTTAGACACCAGTGAAACCGTATGCTGTATTCTATTATGTCTCCTCCATTAAGCTTCGCTTCGCTGATACCACTTCCACTAGCAGAAAGCAAAGGTTGTCTGCACATCTGTCAGGCAGCTGTCATCAGCCACAGTTTGGAGGTCACTAGGTTAGCACAGAACTCTCTGGAAAAAAGCCATATAATCCCAGCTGGGAAGATTCCCTGGAAAATTAAACATTGGCATTCTAGATTGCATTTCGCAAAAAGCCCCTACCCACCCCATCGCTGAAAGGATCCCAAATTCACAGTGATGCACTCCTTAAGGGACGCAGTGCGTGTGGATACAGTGGGGGTGTTTGGAAAGGGATAGTAATTCAATTAGTCTCCAAGCTGAGGTCACTAGCTAATAGCCATGAAAGAAATCAGATATGTCTGTCCACACACGGCCAAGCATGCCAAGGCCCACATCCAAGATATTTTAGAAATTACAGCACATGTACAGTCTCTGCTTCTAAAGGCTTTCGTCATGCCAATTCTTCCTTTAGTAAAGAGGATCTCCAAAACAAAGGCATGTTTTTTGGGCGGCCTTCGCTTCAACTTATGACATAACTTAAATTTGCTATTTTTAAGCGACTTGAAGACCGATACCACCAAGACAACGAATCAAGAATCTTTCCCATTTTTGGTCAAACGTTCTGCTCTCGTAAAATGACCCTTACTGCAACCCCCATGGACTAATCAATTGCAGAGCTCTGTTTATATGATGGCCTCATAATTCACTACAGCCTCGCTCCCCTGGCAACAAAGAAATCAAATCACGTTGTAAATACTGCACATATTTCCATTTGCTCCTCCTCAGCCGCCAGTTTACTAGCAAACAGCAGTGACCCTGGTGGTCATTAAATCGGTGAATCCATAATCCTGTCCGTAGCTCTGATCAGGGATCATTGATAAAGAAAGGAACTCCAGCTGTGACTGAATATTTTAAATAAAGGGTCATGCCCATATTATACACTTTTATGTCCCCCTAAAGTGCACCTATTGCGTTATGATGTAATACAAGTCAAGGTTTTCAACACAAAATAATTAGGAAGTAACTAGTCGTTGCATGCTCAAGGAAAGCCATGTTTAACTCTTAGGTCTTAGGGTCAGCACAGACCCCTTTGGCGGAGACGACATGGTCATGGCTCCAGAAAATGAGCTCTCCTTTGGGTAAACTGAAGTCTGGCGTAGGGTGGGTCGTCCCAACTGTTTCATAGCGCAGACAGCAGGCTGAGAAAAGAGGTGTTTGAGGGTTAACACTGTATCAGTTACAAAGTATACGCTGCACTTTCGCTATGGTCTTGCAAGCAATACTGATAGGTAAAGAAAGAAATTCTATGTAATTATTACTTCTTGTATATATAAATAAAGCACATACTTCATTAAAACAAACCAAAAAGGAGAAAGCTGGAGGCATCTCATTCAGTAGCCTATTTAAGGCCACTAACACGTGTTAATCTCTCAGTCTTATTGTACAGCTGTGGTGGGTCTGTGCCAGTATCTTTATAAAAAGCAACACACTACAGTACCTTATCCACTTCCATGTGTTCTGTAAACAGGGCTGCTAAAATTCTTGGGACTCAAGAGTAAATGATTAGGGATGGGCCTTTATGAGTTATACCACAATGTAATGGTTCCCAAACCTGTTCCTTGGGGGACCCCAGCACTACACAAGTTGTATATGTCCCTTACAGTACCTTACACACCAATTTTGGGTTTTGGATGTTTTTGATGGGTTCAAGCAAGTGTGTTTGATTAGGAATGGGGTCTCTTAGGGTTCATCCACTGTGCAACAGTTTCGTAACATAACCGTTGAACTGACCGAGCACAGATCCGTCTTGTTCCTGTTACATATTCCTTTTGATTTTACATTTCCTTTTAACTTTATCATGCAACTAAGGCTCATTTAAAGAGGACTGGGATGGAAGCTGGCAAATGAGATACAGATTCCGAATTCGGCTCGTGGCACTTATGATAGGATCTTAAAAAATGCATGCTAAGCATGAATTATTTTTAATGGAAAGAATACAGGACCCATCACTTAAATGGATACCAGAACCTGTACTCCTTGACCATCGACTTAAAGTTTGGCTCGCTCTGCAGCATATATTGCTAGCCAAAATTCAACCACTTACCACTGATTGACTCATAAAAGGACTAGTCCACGCAAGTCCATGCAAGATAAATGGTGTATCCCCTAAAAATGATTTATCCCCTTCAACACTAAACAATGCACCTAATGAACATTTCAAAAAAGCCATTACAGCCACTGGAAATGTTACAAGAGAGTAAACAACTGTTAATCTTGTACCTTCTGACAGGTATTCCTCTGCTCTTTTATGAGAATTTATATTAAAGTGGTACATGAGGGGTGTTATCATCCAAATCGTGTCTCAGCTTGTGCCAGGCCAAGCCGAAAGCCCCACCTGTCTAAATTTTCCATATCTCTTTCATGCATTATCGCATTATATAAATCTGCAAGCATGTGATCTGGTCTTTTGTCTGCAAGACAATGGTGTCTCTCTCCGCCCATTACATTCAGAACTGAATATATCTGCTCAGTTTGCACGCTGCTTTGGTACATGTTAGCACTTATGTCCTTTTGTGACCATACAGCATACATTAATCTGCCCCTGATATTAACACACTCATTTGGCTCAGTGAATTATAGCACTGCCGTTAATAAAAAACACCCATTGCTCTGTATTCACGAGCAGTGCTCCCAAGGGACCAACACCGGTATTCCATGTAAATAGGCAGAGCATGAGTACTGTGCGCTTAAATGAGCACAACGTTATGTATTAAAAACGAGAGCGAGAAAACAGACAGACCTAATTGTAAAGCCACAGAGGGAAAAATTAAGTAGTATAGTGGTTCACAATCAAGCCAGAATGTATTGTTAAGCTAACAAGACAGCTTAATAGAAATCTATGGCTGGATATGTGCAGGGAAAAATAAAGCTTTTCATTATTATAAGACTGAAAATTAAAGACTGAACCTGGTTGTGCTGCAAACATAGATTTGGTTTGAATCATTATGATGATTTTTTTTATATATATAGAGTATCTCCTATTTAAATCCAATATCCAGGAACAATCACGTGACTACAGGAACATGTGAAAGAAGACTTGGTCTATCTATTCAATGATATGTAATATGATGCAGTGCCATTCTACCTGATACAAAAGCACATAAAAGGCAACCCAGTCATCACTCTTCTGTGGTCGTCCCTCTGTCCTGATAAATGTCCTCCACCCTGCTAGTCTTCATGAAGAGCACAGACTGACTATACATGCAAACAGCTCTGTACCTACATACCTGGAGACATGGGAAGCTTTGAAAATAGGGAACACTCTCGGACAAATGTACAAAAGCTGTCACTAGGGTGCTACCCTATCATGTAACCGAAGGTATATATTTATCTAAATAGAGTGCCGCAGGGATTTTTGAAACATATTTTTTTTGGACATATTTTTGAAAGTCAATCCTGAAAGTTAGCGGGACATTGGTTCCCTTGCTAAAAAAGCCCATTCATTTTTCCCATAGACTTGGACACTTGTTTATGACACTTGTGACACGTTTTGACAAAGAAATTAATCTTCACAGATGAACACAACAAGTGCAATCGCACTTTAAAATGTATAAAATGTGCAGGGCTCGCAAAATCGCCAGCCCGACTTCCCGGGGCTATTGTACTTTACAGGGTTAGCAAAATGCGACTTAACCCACTTTTAGGAACGAAAAATATATTTAAATGCTTTACTCTCACAGATTTGGTTGGGTAATTATGGTGTATGTAATTCAGATAGTTTTTGAAGCTTAAAGTAGGTGGTGCCTGCCGTCGCCATCTTGGCCGTGAATCACTCGCAGTTATCTAAAAATGGGTAAAGAGGGGGGACGTGGGTGAAGCTGTGGTGGCTGATTGCTGAAACCACGCCTGCCTAGCTCGACTCTAGCCACGCCCTTAATTGTGCAGAACTTTAACCATGGGTTCACACCAGCCGCGTTTGAGGCATCAAAGTCGTGTCTACCGCGTCTAGTTTGCCGCTTGAACATTTTTAGTTTACTCACTTAATTTGTGATTTACTCACCATTTTCATGTGCCGCGCCAAGGCTGTGGAATGCACTTCCTCTCTTTGTTCGTAACGCTCCCACTTTAAGTTCTTTTAAGAAATCGCTTAAAACACATCTTTTTAAGACTGCTTATAATGTCTAACTTTTTATGCCAATTGTTGTTTTATTTGATTTCTGTAATTGCTTTGTACTTGTTTTTATTTTGATGTATTTGCTATGTTGTTGTAGCGCTTTGGGTATATGAAAAGCGCATTATAAATAAAATGCATCATTATTATTATTATTATTATTAATTTGTGAAATTCTAGTCATCGAGACATTCACGCGGAAATTCGCGTCATCGGAGGGGCTTCTGCGACTCCGCTTGCTTCCTGAAATCACCTCACTACTAGAGCAAGCTCCTGATTGGTAACTCTGCCTGTTTTGTCCGACAAAGTTTAACTTGCGCGTTTGCCGCAGCAACGCTCAATTTACGGCATTCACGCGTCAGGCGGAATCGTGTCTACCGCCCCGGCGCTAACCGCTTCGTATGCGCCGCGAGACCTCCAGACGTGCGTCAACTTCACTGAAATCACGCGCGCTTGACGCCTCTACAGCGGCTGGTTTGATAGCAGCATTAGGCTTAATATAATTTAAATGGATGAGTTACGAAAAATTCACCCCCCCCTTGTCATGAAGGGCAAAATTAGCTCTACAGACCAAAAACAATTTTTGTACCAGGCTAAAAACATATTTTTTCTGCTCTAAAGATGGCCATTTTAAAGGACAAGTTTGGTATTTTACACTTAAAGCCCTGTTTTCAGATTGTTTATGATGAAATAGAACGGTTTTGACTGAAATTTCGACATATGCGGCTGCCCCGAGAATTTTGGGGGGTTTGTGTTTCACCTCCCACCTTTACAATGGGTTTAATGGTGCACTGGAACAATCCTTCCTAAAATGCATTAAACGTTCGTTTACAAAGACGTGAAACTCACCGAGTGGTCAGGGGTGTTCACTGGTATGCTCACACAAAAATCGCTGCAAAAGCATTCCAACAGGTTTTATCGTAGTTTTTGCCAACTCCATTGACTTGTATTAGATGTCCTGTGAGGTACGGTATTACTCCGCGCCAGGAACTTTTGTTTCTATTCTTGCGATTGGCAATGGCGGATTAGCGCCACCACCTGGGCTGGAGTGTTTATTATTCAAGCTCTAAGCGGAAGAATGTACGGGTGTGAGGCGTTTGGGAAAATAGGTCCACAAGGTAACAACGAATGCTAAAACAGCTGTTGGAAAGCATCTTTTGCAGCGATTTTTGTGTGAGCATATCAGTGAACAACCCTGACCACTCGGTGAGTTTCACATCTTTGTAAACGAAAGTTTAATGCATTTTAGAAAGGATTGTTCCTGTGCACCATTAAACCCATTGTAGAGGTGTGAGGTGAAACACAAACATCTGAAAATTCTCAGGGCAGCCGCATATGTCGAAATTTCAGTCAAAACCGTTCTATTTCACCATAAACTATCTGAAAACAGGGCTTTAAGTGTAAAATACCGAACTTTAACATGGAGGTCTATGGGAATTGACTCCCTTTTGGAGCCAGCCTCAAGCATCCAGTCAAGGAATTGCCGTTTAAATCACTTCTACATCAGAGAGATCGAAAGGTTGCTTCTCGGTTTGAACGCACACTCGCGTTAACTTTCACTTTCTATTCGCGATTCTATTCGCAAACTGTACAGTAAGCAAGCAGTACTGATTTGTCATTGACAATCTGGTTCTGTTGCGCAAAATTTCCTCCAACGTCATCCTGTCTGTTATTACTATCCTCACATAAAAATGAAATCTCCCGCAGCAGGCTTTAGAGTAATAAAGATTGCATGTGCAGTGAAGAGAATTGGGAAAAAGCTACAGTATGTGACTTGCTCTTAAAGCGACAGTAACCCCTATTTTTCTGAAAAATTATCCAATCTATAAGTTGAAAAACATTGTAGGACCCAAACTGTGAATTAAGTGACCCATTGAACCACTATTAAATCGTGAGTATATTCAGTGTGGAGATGAGCAGGAACAGTTGGCTTGCATGGAAATGGATTTGTAATCTGTTGGACAAAACGTGCACGTGTAATAAACTTTTTAATGGGCTTTTTAGTGAGGGAACAAGTGTCCTGCTAACTTCTGGGGTTGGCCTACAAAAAATCTCTTTGGCAGAAATCTCTTTTTTTTATTCAAGGTAAAGCTTAAGGTGAAGGCAGTATTTATGGTCTCCCTAAAAATAAATACATTTTAGGTCCATCTTCATTTAGGTCAAAGACTTCCGGTTAGGTCCGTCTATGCAGCACAACCCCCAAAAACTGACTCAGCATAATCAACAAAAACAGGTGTAACCGTATCAAAACTAATGCGGTTTAAAACAAAAATGCAATAAATGTTAACGTAGCCCAAGACTGCGGACACGTACATGAATGCAAACCGCTCTGTATCCAAGCACCCAAGCAGCTGTTATCCGCCATTTCTTGTTCCCAGGTATGATGTCTTCATCTTTTAGAGGACAAATCATAAGCACACTGTGAGGGTAAGAATCCTCAGAGATCGTGACATTATCTTTTCTTCCACCCTCTTGAATGCAGTGTATCGGGCTGCTAATTGTTCAGGCGATTAGAGCAGACAGTTAAAGTAGAGGGTAATGAAAGAGCTCATGTGCTAAATTAAACAGGGCCTGCAGTCAGATCGTCCACATCGCACATGCACACACATACTATAAAAAAGACTCGGACCAAAGAGCGTATGAGGCAAACCATTCTCTAATATCGCACACATTGAATTTGTACAGGGAGGGTACAAAACCTGATAATGACTATTTGACAAGATCGATTATGCATTATGCTAACACAATCTGAGAAGCTCTTTCTCTTTCGTTCATTCTTTTGCTTGAAGCCGTGTATATTATCTCAGCTGTGCTTGCACATCCCTCATCCACATGGGATGAGAGGGATGAAAGGTGATAGGGTGGGAAAGGATAGAAAGCAAGGCAAGGCAGGGAAAGATGCATGAGAAAGAAGGGAAGGTGAAAGATAAAGGAAAAGGCAGAGGGATAGGGATGCACAGAAAGAAAAATTCTTGTCCGAAGCCAAAACTATATAATGAAACACTCAGTCGAATAATCATCTTTCCATTTTTTTCCCTCAATTTTCCACCATTGCATGAGTTACATTTTCAGAATGTACTATATTTAAAAAATATAGGTTGCTATTTGTCATCACGTCATCAAAAATCTCATTGTTCAGCAAAACTACGGTCTTTTTACTTGTGTGGCCAATCACCGAAAATGCTTTTTTGGCTTTTCAGCCGAATATTTTTGGTTGCCGAACATTTCATGCATCCCAAGATAAGGCAGACCGTCAGAAAGAAAAATATCTCCTTAATATCTAAATAATGTCTCCTAGACGTTGATGACATTAATGGACAGCAAATGTAAACTTTTTCCTAAGTCTTAGATATTTTACCTGAGAAAAAACCCTGAAATCTCACAAATGTCTCTGAGTTTCAGTCTCAAACTAACCTCAGATTTGTCAAGCCTGCAGTTAATAAATATTCTCAAACATTTCTCATCAAATTTACCAAAATGCAGAAGATTTTAGCTACAGTAGAGAATCTACGTACATTAATTTTAAAGCTCTATACTCTTAGGGGCGGTTTCCCAGACAGTGCTTAAGCGAAGTCCCCGACTAACTTAAAGCACTCCACTTTTTAAAAAATATGCTCATTTTCCAGCTCCCCTAGAGTTAAACAAATGATTTTTACTGTTTTGGAATCCATTCAGCCGATCTCCAGGTCTGGTGGTACCACTTTTAGCCTAGCTTAGCAAAATCCATTGAATCTGATTAGACCGTTAGCATCGCGCTCAAAAATAACCAAAGAGTTTCAATATTTTTCCTATTAAAACTTGACTCGTCTGTAGATACATCGTGTACTAAGACCGACAGAAAATTAAAAGTTTCAATTTTCTAGGCCGACATGGCTAAGAACAATACTCTCATTCTGGCGTAATAATCAACAACTTTGCTGCCGTAACATGGCTGCAGGATATTACGCAATGCCCGAAATAGTCCCCTGCTATTGAAAGTTACCAAGTGGACTACTTTTAAAACTTGACTCTTCTGTAGTTGCATCATGTACTAAGACCGACAGAAAATTAAAAGTTGCAATTTTCTAGGCCGATATGGCTAGGACTATACTCTCATTCTGGCGTAATAATCAACAACTTTGCTGCCGTAACATGGCTGCAGGATATTACGCAATGCCCGGAATAGTCCCCTGCTATTGAAAGTTACCAAGTGGACTACTTTTAGACCCTGCGTAATAACTCTTTGGTTATTTTTAAGTGCGATGCTAATGGTCTTACCAGATTCAATAGATTATGCTAAGCTATGCTAAAAGTGGTACTGCCAGATCCGGAGATCAGCTGAATGGATTCCAAAACGGTAAAAATTAAATGATCAAAACTCCCTGGAAAATGAGCATATTTTCAAAAAAGGTGGAGTATGCCTTTAAATGTTAGTGTTCTCTTGATCGAAAACAACTTGCATTAACATATATTAACATATATCAGTGCTAGTGTTATGTATCAAGATGCACACCAATAATGTTTATTTATAAATTATGCTTTTAAAAATGACTTAAATGTCCTAATTTAACTAAGGTCAAGTCCTGGTTTAAGCAAATCCCCGTCCAGGAAACTGCCCCATAATGCATATATATATATAGTATATATATGTTGTTGAATAATCGTCAATTATTATATTTGTCATAATCGTGCATCCCTAGAGCCACATAACATTTTCCTCTGGAAGGACAGGGAAAAGAAAGGAATCGAAACAGATTGGTATCATCATAAAACAGTGCAAACACACATACGCATGCAAACAGCTTCATATCTATGAACGTGAAGAGCACAGAGTGTAGAGTGAGCACCGAGGCAGAGGAATAGAGGTTACCGCTGTTGTTGCTGGGTCAGCACCTGTCACAGAAGCGCTCGGCAAAGCACAGCACTATTCCCAGCAGTAAACACAGACCGGCCGTAACATCTTCACTAGACACTGACAACGATCATGCAGGTGATAGCTGTTTGTGATCATCTAAATAAGACCTTTTAAATGTTCTTACCTGAATCCGTCAGTAGTAAAACACCCAAATCATTCATTAAAATCGCCACAGAGCTACAAACGATCTCTACAGTGCTTTTAAAAAATAATGCAACAGTCATTCATTCGAAATATCGGCTTCGGGTCGATTTTTTGTGCCGTCTTGGCTTCGGTCTGAATGAACTGTGTGCAATCTCTTAAGCAGCCTTGTCATTAACCTGCAGTACCAGAGGGCTCGGCATGCCAAGTCTGTGTGCTGATTGGTGGGGCAATCCCATCCAGCCTGGCCCCGGGAGAGCACCATGCTAATTCTCTTAATGGACTGGAGTCATGACGACACTGCCAAAAGTACAGTGGGCACGGTGTCTTGCTGTCACAGCTGAAGAGAACAGAAGGAGCTGAGGGATGCTGCTTGATACAGAAAGGATGTGACATGCGCTTTCTGGGTCATTTAAAGAGACAGTGTGGCGCTTCTACACCACAAGCAGAACTGCAAAGATAAATAGGTTTTTACGTTTGCAGATGCTAAAGTCACATGACCAAACATCAACACTAGACACGCGAAAACCAATGAGAAATTGTCCTCTATTTTAGGAGAAATTTCTACAGGTGCAATGGCTATAATTACTATACAATACAGACTATAGTATGCAAAAATACTCAAGGTTTACCTTCGGTTCAGACAACTCAAATAACTGAACAAACATTTCCCAAAAGTAAATATTTGAGACCCACACCCACAGATACAACTCCTTGGTGAGACTTGCAACTTACAACAGATGAGACTCGACACAAGGGACTCAAGGTTTTCCTTTTCCCAGCGAGTTCATTCTCATGTTGTGTGAACAGAAGCCTGAGGGGATCGACTATGCCATTTTCCACAGCGCAGCGGTGCGCACGAGACCGCATCTCACAATCTTTCACAGAAAATGAATGAAAAGACAAAGGGTTAGGCCATTTCCTCATAGCTGTTTACCAGGGTCGCCTCGATACATAAGAGATCCAAAAAGCCGTGCCTTCCGAATCCATCAATTTCAACAGAACAGCGTGTGTCTTTATCTTGGGTCTACCACCAGTTTGCAACCACTGACCCCTAGGCTGAGGTCACAAAGGAGGCACAAAGAGACGACCCATAGGTCAAATCGGTTTACAGGGGCCAATATTAGTAATTGCTGTCTATCTCCAGGGAACAACAAGGTCAGAATAAATGGCACGTCTGCTTGATTCAATACAGTACTAGTGAATGCTGTGCTCATATTAATATACTGCATTTTGTGTGTGAACCAAAGAAATAAGATATTAAACTGTTTTTTATTCTATTATTAGTTTATTATGCAAAAGAAACATTTGACACTTTACATTTTCAGCTAATTTCTTTACTTGGTAAGATACATCTGAGAATTCGGAAGCCTTGAAAGCATGATAAAATTAAATACTAAAACAGCACAGCCATTTTTCATAAAACATGTTACATTTAATGCAAAACAACCAAGATACAGAATATTTTATTTGTTAAAACTAATGAAAATCCTTAAAAGTAAAATGTGTACCTTAAAGTGTTGTTCAAAGTGTTTGGCCTTAACACAATTTACTACAGTAAGCATACAGTAGTACGATTTAGGCTGTGATGGTTATCATAGGAACCGCAACACCGCGGTGGTACAAAAACTATTACGTTGAAAGCATCAAAGCTTTACAGTTCTCATGGACACTTCCGCTCGCGGTGTGAAGCGCGTCCACGCTTTTCTCCAAAATGCACTTGACAGCATTTTGTGCAGCAAATTTTTTTGGGACGACCTAGTTAAGGCGGTAGGGTTTTCCAGCTTAAGTCTGATTTATAGTCGTGCGTAAGCTATCCGTAGCCTGTGCGTAGCTCTGCGTAGCCTGACGTGCACCTCGCAAAAATTTTAATAGCACGTCAGTTCTACGCAGACCGCAAGCGCTGTGATTGGTCCACCAGAACCCCTCCCGTCAGGTAAAGAAACTGCGTCATAGGTATTTCCGTTTGTGATGGTGAAAACAAAGATGAGCCAAGTTGAGGAGTGATTTAACTTAAACTGCAACAAAAGTCACTGTTTATTTACTTCCATCATTGCTGGTCTTCTCAAAACATACACAACAAGTTGCTGTTTCTTCTTCGTTTGTGGGTTAACTTGCCAAGCTTCTTCTTCTCTGACGGTCGCGCTGCTATTGTGGTTACACAGGTGGATAATGCCTACCAGCGGTTAGCGGATGTGTTTGCACGTCGACGCGGTGGACAACGCAAAAGTATAAATGAAAACCAACGCGGAACCTACGCCGTCGCGGCTACGCCGTAGGACCTATGCCCTTTAGGTGGGCCGCCCGAATGGCAAAGTGCTATGTGAAACCCTGGAAATATTATACAACCATTTACAAGATTTTGCAACTGCATTTACATCATTACTAGAAGCAGAATAAAAATAATAAAACCAGAGATCAACATAGTACTGTTTTACTCAACAAAAATTACTTCAATGCCACACCATTTGTGCTACATGATACCTTAAATCTTGTGGCATATTGGTGGACAGATGCCTCTTTAAGTGACCACATACTGCAATATTGACTATGCAAATCTCATTCCCAGTGCATAATCTGATACTGGTGGGAGTAGTGATATATTTGACCTAGAGAGAAAAGATAAGCTCATGTCTTGTTGATCTTCCTCTATATTCTTCAGCATATGTAACTACATTATATCCATCCCATGAACAATGATGATGGTAGCGAATACAATAAAGATGCCAAAACTCCAACAGTAGTGTTGTAATTGCTGCCCATACAAAAGCAAACAGTAATTTCCTCATCTTGAACTCCAAGCCGTTCACTAATGTTACCTATAATTATAACCATTATAAACATAATCAAGATTTATTAACCATTCTCACAGGCTTGACATAGCCTTACAACAGCAATAAAAAGCATCCATCCCAATGCTCTTGACAACTGTTTGCAACTACCCTCATTCCAAACTGATCAAACACCGACTTCCCTGACTGACCCATTATTAAACACCCCATGCTCCCTCAACAGTAACCCAGCAACAGACCAAAACACCAATCTAATCACAGCGCACCGCCCGCACACTAGGACAGCCGCACTCTGTTGGTCCTCCCTTTATTTTGCTTACTTCCGATCCCGGACGAACCCCCACGGAACGATTCTTACTGTGAGGAGAGGTGAGAGGAAACGGGTGGAGAGCTGGAAAATCTGAATGAGTGGGAGAGAATTATTTTAACAATGAGACACTGCACCCCCACCCGCCAGTGCTGTACACTTCTGCTGTGCTTAGTACATGCCGAAAAATATACTGGGAAAGAAGGTCAAAATGAGTGGAGGTGTGGTCCTTGAAAGAATGTATGAGCACTTGTGGGAAAGTGTGGTGGGCAGATTTTGTCACCTTGACTGTGATGAGAGCTGGCATGCCACTACAGCTAATGGTTTTACATCAGGGCACTGTAAATACATCATGGATGAACTCGGCATTCAAGCATTATTTATTCAAAGGCACCTTTTCAAAGACTGCACCAACATCATTGCATACCAAACAAACAAACACTAGGAAACGTACATACAATTTTAATTGCCTAGTTCTTAGGATCTACCAAAGTTATTGTACAAAAGTAATATAGCCCTCAGAGACCTGGGACGGTTGCACCAGCTAGATGTAAAAAAGTTGGGTGTTAAAACAATGTCATGACTACATCCATCTAAGAGGCTGTTTACACTTGGCATTAACATGCGTTTTCGTCGATCGGATCACAAGTGGACGACGTTAATGCCAGGTGTAAACGGTGTTCAAAACATTTTGAGCTCGTCCACTTTAGACCACTTTCAACCACATTCAGAGGTAGTCGAAACCACTTTCGATCGGATCGCTTTGGAGTTGCGAAACGCATATGTGGTTGAATGTGTTCGAACAGCCACACGCGACCGCCTTCTCTCCGCCCATTTATCTAATGAGGTACTAAACACAAGTTTTACGTCTTTTTTTGACTTCTGCCATGAACATATGGTGAACAGCACTATTTTTAGCCTTTAATTGATAAACTAAAGCGGCTGATCTCCATAGTTTCGTTTTGCAAGCGTGTGAAAGTTGCGTGATCTTATTTTATCAATTGCGCTGAAAATTTTGAGAAAGCTCTTACATACACACGTACAAAACTCTGTGCAGCACGTTTACTTGCTAAACAAGCAGCGGACTCCGACATAATATTAGTTTGCATATAAACTCATAATTACTCGCGCTCGGGTTTGAATGACAGCAGAGAGACTCGCCCACCGTCTCACAGACCACCCCCTCGCAGTATTTAGGACAGAAGCGTTTGAAAGTGGACAAAAGAGACGGATTTAAATACCAGGTGTAAACGTAATGTGTCTCTCTCGTCCACTTGTCATCCGATCGATGAAAACACATCTTAATACCAAGTGTAAACAGCTCCTAAAAGGCCCATTATAGCTGTGTGTAGGTCCTATGGCGTAGCCTTGATACTACAGCGTAGGCTATGCGACGGTTTTCATATATACTTCTGCGTCGTCGTCAATGTGCAATTACACAAGCTTGTTGCTTGCGGTCCGCATAGAACAGGTGCGTTGTTAACATTTTGGCGAGGTACGAACAAGAACATCATTTACACCATGTGATTTGAAGGTCCGACATTAATTGTCTATAAAACGAATGTTCAATTTGTTACACAAACCCTAATTGAACTGCATAATAATAGTGATGGTTTATAAAGTAACTTGACGTAACTTCTCGGGGAGGGTTTTTGTATGCTTCCATAATGCCCATCCCGAACAAAATACACAATACACCCCTGCCATTGTTCACCATACCACATACTACAAATCTCTAGAGAACCACAGCTGACAATAACCACACCCAAGATCTGTACAAGAGGAACTCATCCAGAGAAGAAACCACTCAATGAAGACTCTCATGGATATGCCCAATTCAGCCAATTCAGTCACCACTATTCAGCCGGAACAGACTCGTTGGGAACAAAAGATCCAGCACACTACATTTCTTTCTTTTATCTACCGACCTGTGAATGAAAAGGCTATTTTTAACCATTTAGAAGGTAGACTAGTCCGGCGCCTGCAATTAAAGTATTGAAGTTTATAAATGATCTAGGATCGGTCTATAAAGACCAAAACGAATCAGCTGATATTGCCTTATCGGATTAGACGATAACTGTGTCCCACTTGGCCAATTACCATGTTATTTGGACTAGTGCGATTTTTTTATTTACAGAAATTATAATGAAAAAAAAAAGGTTTCTGCTTTTTAAGTGTTTATAAAACTAGCTGGAGACAATGTTGTAGTGGGCAGTGCTCAGACGTATGGTGCAAATGTGATTTCAGCGGCCCGAGTTCGATTTCCGACTACAGGTCCTTTGCCAATCCCATTACTCCTATTTCCACCCTGTACTTTCCTGTCCTCTTCCTTACATACTGTCTGTTAAATAAAGGCAAAATGGCCCAAAAAATTATTTAAAAGTGCAATAAGACCAGAAATAATTTGTTTTTACATCAAGTTTCTATTTAAGTAGTTACTGTGGGGATTTGGGAAACAAAATATCACGCAGATGGGTAATCTTTACCCTATAAGGGATGTACTGACCAACTCTAGCAGTGGGATGGAGAACACACAGGTTTATCCAACACAATTCAGGCAGTGTACTTCACTTTGCACAAGTATTCATGCTTAATTCAAAACACCATAACGATTTTCCCTACTGACAAGCTATTGTGTCCTGTTCCATCGGCTAAACATTTCCTGAAGAATTTAATCCAGACCTGTTATTCTTGGAGATGAAACAACGGCAACAGTACAAAGAAGGAAATCGCTTTCTAATTGATTTGGAGAGGGAAAGGAAGAGTCTGTCTGGTTAATACAAAACAGCTTATCGTTTATAGACATAAGAGCTCTTGAACCATGTTTTAAGAAAAACTACATGCTGTTACGAGGAATAACACTTAAAGGGATAGTTCACCCAAAAATGATCATTTACTAACCCTCATGTTGTTCCAAATCTGACTAAATCTCTTTGCTCTGCTAAACACAAAGGGAGATGTTTTGAAGAAAACAGATTTGGGCTCCATTAACTTCCATAGTATTATGTTTTTCCTACTATGGAAGTCAAAGGTGCCACAATTTTGCTTTGTTATAAACATACATCTTCCTTTGTGTTCAGGAGAACAAAGTAATTTTAACAGGTTTGGAACCAATTTAGGATTAGTAAATGATGACAAAACTGTCCATTTATTGGTTGACGATCAAACTCCATGGTTACACTGACCTAAGAGATATTTCTTATCACCACCTGTTGTATTTATAACAGAAACATAATTTACAGAAAAACATATCTCTAAAAACACTTATTCTGTACTCTTTTGCAAACAGTTTTCTTAATATAGAATGAAAATTAATTTACCACAATATAGAAATAATCAAACTGATGATACATCAAAAAGATCAACTACAACATCATCTTCCACAGACTTTTAATATGCAAACTAATTAACCGGAATCAATAAGTCAATTCCATAAGTAGAATCAATTTGATTCAATTAGTCTAATGAACCAAATGCAATAAACATTTCATTTAAGAAAGCAGTCAGGGTAGAGTATCCGCAGATAATGTTTTAAAATGTTGAATATGGCTGGCAGCTCTTTTTGCGATTTTCCAGTGTGCCCAAACAGACATCTAATGGTATCTAATGGTATATTTAAAACTGGATTTCTCTTTGGGGTTACAAAGGCCCACCCCCGTGTAAGGTGCATCCCATCATGCTGCCACCCAGAGAATTTATGACATAAAACAATCTCAAACTTAAAATTTGAATTAAACAATACATATTAGTATGACTATGAGTATAGGCATGGACTGGTTACCGGTTTAAGGTACTGTATACCGAGGTTTTAAAGAGCCATGGTAAAAAAAAACACTAAAATTTTTATCGTTTCAAGGTATGAGCTGTGTTTTCAAAATATTAAATCATTAGGCATTTAATTGATTTGATGTTTACATATATATTACCAAAATATATATTTTTTTAAGAATATTATAATTTAAAGGCTTTTTTTACCTGCCATGCATGTTTTTTGATGCCTAAAGATAAAATGTATTGTGTCCAGTTGAAAAGTTGTTGTTTGTATATGCAGATATTTGAAAACGACACATTTTAGTGTTGCAATGACCCGGTATTTTTGCTTAAGGTTATTTTACAACCAAAATATCCTACCACTCCATGGCCCTAGCCATTAGAGTATCGTGGAACGTACCAAGTGTGGCATATTGCAAGTTTTCGACTCAGTTTGGGGTATCGTGATCCCCTACTAAAACATAGTTGTGCCTTTTAAATCTTATTCATGATTTAAACGATGGGACACAACAAGCAATAAAATTAAAAACCAATGATATGTAAAACACACACACACACACACACACACACACACACACACACACACACACACACACACACACACACACACACACACACACACACACACATATATATATACTATTGTTTTTTATCTCAAGCAAAACCCTTACTATCCTCACCTCAACCATATAACATAATTTTTAAGGGGACATATCATGAAAATCGGACTTTTTTAACGTTTGTGCTTCTTTCAACCCACACAATGTGATAAAGAACAAACCAGTAGTTTTGGTAAACCATTCTCTGCAAGCATGTGAAAAAATACGTCATTGAAATTTGGCTCCCCTTGTGATGTCAGAAGGGGATAATACCGCCCCTTAATCTGCACTGTCCAACCACGGCACTGCCATTTAATGCAGAAATCAGCTAATTTGCATTTAAAAGGACACACCCAACACCCCATTTTTGCTCACACCTACAAAGTGGCAATTTTAACATGTTATAATAAATAATCTATATGGTATTTTTGGGCTGGAACTTCACATGTGTACTCTGGGGACACCAAAGATTTATTTGATATCTTAAAAAAGTCTTGTGAAATGCCCACTTATTAATGTCTAAGCACTCAAGTACAGGCCTATTAAAGAGTATAATAACATAGGCTCAAAACGGGCTGAACAGTCAAACAATGACCTCCTGCATTTTTATAATTTAAATTTTAGAGGACTTCCTTGCACTCCTTACAGAACTGCTAATAACCCAAGTCATAATGGCCCTGCGTAATCCAAAGCCATTTTCATAATGGCCTCCTTAACAGCAAGCCTGTTATCCAGCTCAAGTCATTCCGCAAAAAAATAAAAACATTCAGCGGGCGTGATTTTAATTACACCCTCTCTTGAGGGGTGGGGTGTACAATGAGAGGTATGCCAATACTTGACTCACATTAATTACCCCATCAAATTACCCCATTTCGGATTTCGAGAGGTCTAGATGTATTCGGTTGCTTCCACAGGTTTTAATGGCTCCTTGACTGTGCAGCTTTCAGAGTACTTGTCTCTGGTGATCAATACATTATTGATGGAGCATCACTAAATTCGTTGGTGAAATTGACTTGGAATTAGCATTCATGCAACAGATCTCAGCGTTCCAATTCATTTCAATCACTGAGGTCTATCCTCAATCGTGGCCGTAACACAAATTGAGCCACCATCGCTTTTAAACCTCAGTCACTAAAGGGTCCGTAATTAAAACCATGGAGTCACCGGCAGGAAGGAATATATTTGGCAATAAACCAAACACAGCTGCTCTGAGCTTGCATTTCTCTACAGGCAATAGATTAAGAAATGCACACATCCTGATAAAAATGTATTTTTCGACCCACTGTACGTCATTTAAATAAATGTATTTGGTTGGTGAATTTAGCATCAGATTAATTAGGATAATTTTTATCTATATGGATTAGTATCGAGACCTCTATGATATCCTGTCCTCCTTTAAAATTAATCCATACTTTACATTAATCGTTCCTCTCTATTTCCAATGTGTATTCTTGTCCTTTGCTTGTACAGCGTGTCATTAGTGCTGTAGATTTTATCAGATGCAGTTGGCAAGCAAAACACTGCATCCCAGATTGCAACACTTGTTAAGAGAAGAGCTAATAATATCCACGCAAATGTGATAAACAGTCAGATGAGAGCAGGTGTTTACTGTATAAACTTCACTAAAGATATGAAAAAATGTTATGCCCGGTTTCACAAACGGGCCTTAAGGCTAGTCCCAGACTATTAATGAATGTTTGAGCTGTCTTAACTAAAAATTACTTGCAGTGTTTCCCACAGGCTTATAGTGCATACATCGAAATGGGGTCTGACCATCAGCAACTTTCTCAATGTGTGTCATCTGTCTCTTTCAATGAGGCGTTTCTAAATCTGGTTGTCATAAACAAATTAATCCCGTCCACTCCAGTAACTGAGGAGAGAAGGATGATGTCAACTCCAGTGCTTCGTTCCCATTGGTAGTCACTCCCGAAAATCGCTCATCATTTAATTAAACTTTTCTTAAAGGGACAATAAGTAGGATTTACCCCCACCTAGTGGTGAAATTGTATTTTGCATTCAAACGAATAGTGCTCTCTAGCGCCTCGCTTTTTCAAATGCGTGTTGCAACTACGGTAGCCGTTATGTACTCACTGATCTCCTTATCCGTTTCAGCTAGTTCATGTGTTCTGAATGAAAACACGTTTTGGAAACGCGTTGGTAGGCTAGTGCTTTTTGTCCCTCTCTGCTATTATAGTTTATCAGTATGGTGGAACGACACGGATGCCTCTTTGGACTTACCCGTTCAATGTAATTAAAAAGAAGAAATTCTAAGCTTACAAAAAAGACAGATCACTGGCAGAGGTCATTTGACACAAACGAGGACATATTTATGAATAAAGACATTGATTTTGATTAATAAAACACTTAAAACCCTACTTACTGTCCCTTTAACTTTCACCCATTCGGTCGCCAACAATCACTTTCGCTTGCGTCGGCAGAAGTCGGCAAGCTTCCATTGAAATGAATGAGATTGTCGCTCTGCTACTGCTAATCGCTGGCGGTCTGAATGGGGCATAAGACGTTGTTTTTTTGCGACATTCCAAAGGTCACTGCAACAGATTTTGGTAGGTTTGCGTATTTTGCAACTACTGTACTAGCCATTATTTTTAACTCATTCCCCGCCAATAATGAGTTATTTCTAGAACTAAGAGAAAATGCTTCCCTGCCAATGACAAGTTTTTACGTCAATCTATATTTCTGCTAGAGGTCGACCGATATGGCTTTTTCTCTGGCCGATGCCGATTTTTTTTTAAATCAGGGCAGCCGATGGCCGATATGTTTGGCCGATTTTCTATATGTACATAATAATCAAAATGTTCTCATCATTAGCAGATATTTTAAATGTAAAAATGTCACTATTTAAGTCAAAGTATTTAAAAATATTATGACTGGTCTTTCTGAAGAGTTTTACAACCTCCTCTGCACCATGCATTTATCAGACACAGATATTACCTGACCCTCTGCTGTCATTATCTTTGATCAGTTTTTTATTATTGCTTTGTAGGATAAAATCCTTATTTGGTAGACCTGATAAATTATTTATTCATCATAAAGTTAACATAGTAAATGTCTATGTTTTTTAGTTGAGACTGTTATTTAGGACAAATCTTTCTAAACACATTTACATTCTCATTTCTGAGGCGCTATAAGTGACTGATTGTGCTGACAGTGACATCTTGAGTTTAGTGTTGGGACAGATCTGTTGTTTCAACCGTTCATTCAAAAGAATCCGTTCAAAGGAGTCAGTTCGCGAATCGGACGCGCTGTGTTCTAATCCAGGCTGAGCAGTGCAAAACTGTAAACAAAGTGTTACTGTAACAACACGAAATACATTTCCTCGGTGGATATGATTTCGTCTTCCGACCTTTCGCTAATCGTTTTGTTTTGAGTAATAATAGCATCACCGATAAATCGGTCGACCTCTAATTTCTGCTATTATCCACTAGGTGGCGCTCTCACCCAACTTATAAAATGCTAAAGCATTCAGTGTGTATGTTTTGATGGACGTTCTGAATCTGATCTCGAATAAAAAAGTCTTTTATCTCAGCGTTTTGATCAAAATTTAGTATTTTTGAAGAAACCTACTTTTGAGAGGTGATAAAAAGAGAAAAGATAAATTGTATTTTTTAAATTTAAATAATTTTTTTCTGGAAGGCGTTCAACTTTTGTTAAAATCATAAAAAATGCTGGTAGGGATACATAGCAGTGGCAGCCAGTGACGACTTTTTTCGAGGACGCTCGATACAAAGTTCGTCACAACATGTGTGTAGCCTGTCGTGTGTGGTTCCTTTTTTTCAAAATATGTGTTCTGCGCATTGAAAGATCCTGTGTGCATCACGTGTCTTGTCAAAATAAGTGCCTGCTGCAGACGCATCTAAAGGGCTTATGGTAAAAGAGATCTCATGCGTAATCAGAGTTTACTGTTAAGGGAGTGTCTTGCATGTATTTTGTGAACATAAGCGTCTCTTTTATCATAAACAGTTTGACACGTGTGCAGAAGGCACTTATTTTGACAAAACATGTGATGCACATGCTTCATATAACGCAACAAACACATATTTTTAAAAAACGCAAGCAACACACATGACACTCCGAACACTTATTTTGAATTAGCGCCTCCTCGGATGAGCAGTCATGAGCCGCCACTGATACGTAGGCATGTTTCCCAAGCCTTAATGGCAATGAAACCCTTTATATCCCACAAATAAGGTGTTTCTGGGAGGTCCCAGTACCCGTTTTTGCATTTTTGAGGAATGATCATGACTTTTACGCACATCAGGTGACCTGTAAATGCAAAAAAAAACAAATTGCCTTAAAAACAACCTTGTTCGTTGGAGCCGATGGTGTAGTAGGCAGCAATTGGACATTTGGTGCTTTCGCACTTTCGGCAACCCAAGTTCGATTCCCAGGTCACGGTCATTTGCCGATCCCATACCCCTTTCTCCTCCCTGTACTTTTCTGTCTTCTCCTAATCTTACTGTTAAGCAAAACTGGCCAAAAAATATAACTTAAACAAAAAAAACTAATGCGAGCATAAAACTCTTTTTTTGCAAATATGGGAGCTTTTGCAAAATTGATGCGTTTCCACTGGGAGTACTTTCAATTTGCAATATCAATTTGCGTAACTTTAAAGAGTGCAAACCGAAATGCAACTAATGACACATTTGGTGCAGACTAAACATCGGCAAACATCGGCATTTAATCAGAATTTATGCCGACAAAGGATCAGCAAGAAGCCATTCATAATCAATACACATAATGAACAATAACCTTTACCATCAAGCTTTCTCTCTATTAATCATGCATTTTAATTCCTTCTGTGCCCTTTCATCGCCAAAAAAAACTTCCTGTTTGATCAAGTCAAGTCAGACCAAAGTGTACTTTTCACCAGTCGGATCTTATGGATCTGAGGCCAGGATGCAGCCAAACAAGACAACAGGTAGACTAAAACTTCAAAGTTCAGCTCTTCAATGAAGCGTCAGTAAATTAAATATCCATATTATTTATCATCCACAAATGTAATAATTTTTATACCTTTAATGGAGCAAACTGGTATTCTTTTATCCATCTATATCATACTGTGAGTGTGAAAACTTAATAAGCACATTTGGACCACTGTCAGTCAATAATACAAATTCATGCGTCTCTAGAAGAATAATACAAAATATGTCAAAAGTTAATTTTGTGACCTCAACATGACTGCTACAAAATCCAGTACGCAGCACTACGACACATCCCTTTTTCCTGTCAAAAAGCAGTGGTAATTTCCTTTTCCTTGCAGTAGTGACAACGGCAGCAATCTCAGTGTCTAAACATTATGCAAACTCATAAATTAAATAAATACTTTAATACAGATGAACCCATCTCTAAACCATCTTTATGACGCAACTAGAGCAGGTAGCAAGGGCATGATTGAGTTAGTATGTTATTAGATTATTAAAACTAGGCCAAAGTGCGTATTATCTGTGTCACCGTCTCACTTCATGCACCATCCTGTCTCGTAAGATGATAAAATATAAAGGAAACACACTTTCTATCATTCAGATTTCATTTAAACTTATTGATCAACACACCAACTTATTAAAGTTGGAGTTATTGATCTGGCCCATGTGTTTTGCAAAGCAGGACAACATCCTTGTTGGTCCTAGGGCAAGATTACACTTTGCGCTGGAGCATAAATAACACCATCATTCGTGAATAAAATATCATGATGGCTAAGGTTGGAGATATAGATATATTTATCCGACAGGTATATTGTTCCCAGACCAACGCAACATAAGAAAGATGAAGGGAAAATCACGATCAGTGGATCTGTGGACGGATCAGCATGCATAAAAAAAGGAATATAATACATGCAATGCGTGCATTTTATACATCACGATCGTTCTCAGTTTAACACGATACTCCAGGATTTATACAAGGCAAGCTGTCATGCCTTTGAAATACAGCACAGATTTCCAAGGGGTGTGGCACGGACTGGAGGAAAACAGGGATGTCTTCAAAGAGCTGGAACTTCCTTATACATGGATATGACTTCCATCTTTTTCATACTGTAAATCCATTTGTGTCAGTTTATCCAAGACAAAAATCCATTACAGCTTGTTATCTGTCCAGAAGATGGCTGTGTGATAATAGATAATGTCCAAATAATGTTGCCTAAAACTAGATGTTCACTTGTGCATGCAACTCGAAAGCAAATATGACTGTTTTATGCTTTAGGGATACATGCATTTGTATGAGGGGTTGAACAATTCATCTTAGATCTGCTTTCCCATACGAAGTGATTTATCATGGTACAATGTCTCTATTATGAAGAAAAATGTTGCAATGGTGCCTTGATCAAGTGACTGATTTGGCAGTTAGATATAAGGGAACCTGATGTAATTGTTTTATAAGGTGATACAAAATTACTTATTAATCGTATATCTATTCCCTTTACAATGCATGGTTTATGCATTTTTCTCCTATAACTGTACATAAGGTAATGGTTTGGAGGCTACATTTGGAGTTGTAAAGCATGCAGATAAAAAGATGCAGATGTATGTGCGAGATATATAGATTATGGGCTACCATTAAAATATGGCGGCGTCAGATTTCGCCCTTCCGAAACGACCCCTCGAAGGGGCTACAGAGGATCTAAGTCATTTGCAAACAGCTTGCGTTGACATTATGTATGTAAATAGGCTGTATCATTTCCAAAGATATCCATCTATCCAACATTGGGGAAAGGGAGGATACGCGACCCCGATTCACATATTCCTCGATGTCAAAGGCGATGTGGTTCCTAAAATGAGTGTGACTTCCAGCAATACATCCAGAAAACTGTCACGCAACTCTAATTCACATAGACT
Organism: Paramisgurnus dabryanus; assembly: GCF_030506205.2. NCBI lineage: Eukaryota > Metazoa > Chordata > Actinopteri > Cypriniformes > Cobitidae > Paramisgurnus > Paramisgurnus dabryanus. The sequence goes on from NC_133359.1 coordinate 7,614,374, forward strand.
AGCTAAAATGACCGTTAAATTAGTGATGATCAGACGTTTAAAGAAATCAACAGGCAAAATGGGACACATTATGATTCTTATCGAGCATCAAACGTGATGTGCGGTCAATCCACTTATGCGTATTGAGAAATAAATCACCGATTTTAAACGCAATGACAGATCGCTCAATTCACCGCCGCACGGCAACCAACACCGCCCATTCATTCGCCTCCATCAAAACACGTCCACCATACATCAACCCCGAAGCGCCCCAAACTCCTAACGAAAGGGCAAACACGCGATGTCGTCGTCAAGTAGTTGTGAAAACGAATCATTTGCAAATGGAAAGCAGAAATAAACGCGAAATCCTACCTGAAAGGCAGCGCGCGCTCTCGTGCAGCGCGAGAGATGAGTTGATTTACAGGCAGCGCGAGCCGAACTACGGTCCCGCCTCTGGAACGTGAAGCCCCGCCCATCTTGTTACGAGCATCCCCGTCGAGTAGATAGTATGCTGAGGTAAGTAATTGAATCAAAGTGTGACCATTAAACGATTTGTACTATGATTTTTTTCCCAGTCGGTTATTAAACTAAGGCATACATGTTTGCGTTTATTGGACAAACTTGGCCCGTTTGGTTCAAACTGCCTGTTTTAGACCACCGTAAATGTGCATAATGATCAGTCAAATTCAAGGTGTAAACATTGTGTAAAAAATAAACTAGTGTCACACTAACCCTCAGTGATAAAACACCGTAGTGTACTTTAGTAACGTTACTAGTTTTCGCTATAGTAAACTGTAGTGTTTTGAACCTTATTGTAAATATTATATTTAAAACAGTTTGCCAATTCACTATAGTTACTGAAAAATTCAGCTAAGACCAGCATATGCAGGTAGCTGGTTTAAGGTGGCAGTAGCTGGTAGCTGGTCCTCCCAGCCTGGCAAAGCTGGTCAAGCTTGTGGGTCAGCTGGTCTTCCAGCCTGACCATCCAGCTAGACCAGCTTAAAAAGTGACCAGAACACAGCTAGACCAGCTTAAAAAGTGACCAAAACACAGCTAGACCAGCTTGCAAAACCAGCTAAAATTAAGCTTGGAGACCAGCTTAAACCAGCTCACCAGTTTATATGCTGGTCTTAGCTGGATTTTTCAGTAGGGTAAACAAAATACTACAGTATACATTAACAAAGTTTATTAACTACTATAACATACTACATAATGCTACTACAGTATATGTATACTACACTAATAGTAAGTATTAAATAATAATAATGTTTAGACAAATTTTTCATGCTGGATGGGTTGGTTATCGTATTACCACAATTACTATAATTATTACGGTTAAACTACAGTATGGTTACTGTAGTGAGACAACGGTAAATTTGTGGTTACTGTGGTTTTTGTAAGGAGTTAATCTATGGTTAATCAATCTAGTAAAACCACAGTTATTTTTTGTAAGAAAAGAGAGAGAGAAAATTATCCATCTTTTTATAATAAAAAGTGTAGTAACCAAGTTTTTTGGCAGATTGGTCTATCTTTTGTATTACCATAGTTTACTACTCGTATCACCGTTAAATTATGGTTACTGTAGTGATACCAGAGTAAATCTTCACTGTCAGAAAAAAAAGGTACAAAGTTGTTCCTTTTTCTGTCGCTGGTACCCTAAAAGGTACCTTTTTGTACCTTTATGGGTATACAACACATTGAAATGTTGTACCTTTTGGGGTCCAATATCATACCCTAAGGACCAATTGTGTACCTTAAGAAACAATTTTTTACCAGTTAAATCTTAGGGGTACAAAACAGTTAACTGTACCTTTAAAGGTACACAATAGATCCTTAAAGGAATAGTTCACCCAAAAATGAAAATTCTGTCATCATTTACTCACTCTCATGTTGTTACAAACCTGTATACATTTCTTTATTCTGATGAACACCAAGAAAGATATTTTGAGAAATGTTTGTAACCAAACCGTTTGTGGACCCCATTTACTTCCATAGTATTCTTTTTTCCTACTATAGAAGTGAATGGGGTCCACGAACGGTTTGGTTACAAACATTTCTCAAAATATCTTTCTTGGTGTTCATCAGAATAAAATAATTTATGCAGGTTTGTAATAACATGAAAGTGAGTAAATGATAACAGAATTTTCATTTTTGGGTGAACTATCCCTTTAAGGAACAGTAATGTACCTAAAAAGGTACAACATTTTATTATGTTTATATACCTGTAAAGGTACAAAACAGTACCTTGGGGTACCACCCCAGCGACAAAAAAGGTACAGTTTTGTACCTTTTTTTCTGACAGTGTTTGGTTACTAATTTAATTTTCCATAATGTTCATAAGGAAATGTGCTCTAAACCTTGAATGTTAACTGCTGGATTCGTAAATAACGAAAACCCTGTATTTGCAAATTAGTCTTTCTTGTTGATACATTGGTCATTCACTGATGAAAAATATTTAAAAAAAGTCACAGTACCACTACCACCATAGTATAATTTCATAAGAGCACTTATGCCTGTCACAGGCAATGTACTCAAATATTCATAAAAATAGTTTTAATCCCAACAAATGCCCTCATACATTAAATCTAAGGGTTGTTTTTACAATTCACGGTTCTTAATGGGACTTTTTTGCCTTTCAGATAGATTCTCTGGTTACTTTAGTTAGTGAATCAGCATCAAACATTTATAAGCAAGTCTCTGAAGATCTCACAAACGTCTGTCTGCAGTCTATGTGACCTTTATCACAATGACCGGCTTGGGACACTATGCAGTTTGGATGGATTGCTTCTCCCGATTCGTATGGTCAGACATAAGCAATTATTTACGTTGTGCATCTCTAAATACTCACAGTATTGAAAATGTGTGCGTACGTACACTCTAACTCATTACAGACCGTGGTTGTAACTAATAGTGTTGTCCTGCTGATGAAACTTGAACTGCTACTTGTGTTGTGAGCGTGATGAATATGCAAGCACAGCTAATGAGGCTAATGAAGCAGAAAATGAGGTGTATTATTAGAGGTTATGTGCTGTCAAACTCGCAAAACGAAGAAATTAAAAGGTGTTTGTGTAGTGCTTGCAGATCAAGGGAAAAACTCAATGAAAGCACCAATACTTAAATCACTTTAATAACACTGTTGATGCAAAACTATACCAGCTTTTTATATACATACCTGCACAAACAATTGTGACAAGATAATTGAGATATCCTCATGTCACAAGTTTGTGTTCTTGCCAGTATGTTGTAAAAGGAAACGTGACTGAAATGCAAGTCCAACTTGTTTGTTTATATAATATTTATATATGCACAGTATACATATATTTGTAGCAGTAGCAAACACACATTGTATGGGTCAAAAATCATCAGGTTATTAAGTAAAGATCATGTTCCATGAAGATATTTTGTAAATATATCAAAAATATTTCATATATTTTGCTAAGTACTTTATTTGGACATTTTTAAAGGCGATTTTCTGCTCTCAGATTCCAGATTGTCAAATAGTTGTATCTCGGCCAAATATTGTATAGTACTGCATGCATATGTATGATCAATCAAATTGGCATTCAATCAAATTTGTTTCACAAGATCACCTGCCCATCTAATCCATTGAAATAATGTTAAACAAATGTGTTTAATGTCTTTCAAAAAAGGGGATTGATCCTAAAACTCTATTCTCAATTTCTGAGCTAAACCACTACACTGTAAAAAATTACTCTGGAGGGTGTTAAATTTAACCCATGAAAATTAGTTATAATTTAATTAAGTATATAAGCTAGCAAGTAAAATAAAAAATAATGGGTATATTCTACCTTCACTATCCAATTTTTAACAGTAATAACTGCAATACTAAAAAAATAAGTAACATATACCCCAAAATATTGGCCTTAGCACCGCAAAGTGCGCATGAATCAACATCCAGGCGGGACTCGAGTCACCATTTTTTCATATCATATCGGCGGGAGAACTGCGGTTTGTTGACAGGTAAGTTTTTATTTAACTTGTTGATATCATCATGAATGGAAATGTTAAGTTGGTTAACTGTAAAATCTACCAGAAGTTTAGTCATTTGCGTGCTTCTCTGTCTCTGTTGTTGACAGATTGATAGGTTAGAATATGTCAGTCAGGTTAGCTTTGAATGAAACATCGCCCAGTTCTTGCACCTGTGAATACGAATAAATATCCATATTTATGATTAAAATATTAACTTCCATTATTATTATTTACATGTCTGAATCTCGTGAACAGCGGAGCTGCTCAATATGAGTGGTTGAACTTGAGCAAGCCACGTGACGAGAGAGAGCAGCGGACGGTTGATGTACGATACAGACGGGAGGGCGTCGAGCAGACAAACAAACAACGGTAAAGCTGTCGATGCTAGATAATTACTGTAAAAGTTTTCTTGCATTTATCTGTTAATATATTGAGTTTTGTTTTAGAAGGGATCCATTTATGAAGCCATTTTATTATTATTATTATTATTATTATCATTTACGGATATATACTTAACGTTGCCTTTCGCTTTTTAATGTCTGTTCAAAAAAGTATTTCGGAGTTCATATGCTATATATGAGACTTGTATATGAAGTTGAATCACTTAAAATTGAATGTAAGTACTTCTTGTTAGTGTTCAATGTTTTATGCACGTGTACTGTGAGTTATAGCATAATATGAAGTTGTATTTTTGCACTTAATAAGTTTTAAATGAAGTTGAAATGTTTGTTTGTATCGATATAGCATGCTAGTCTACTGAGGTAAATGAGATCAGTTTTTCCTCTCATATTATTGTCTTCTTTAATTTTCTAATGATAACGTGAAGAACAGTATTTAGGAATCTTGCTTTTAATGGTTTTTTAACATCTCATGAAGCCTTGGTTTATTTTGTTTTATGAAATAATATGTTCAAGAAGCTTTATGTAAAACTATGATATGTTGTATTTCACTTGAAATGTATTGGGGTTATTATACGTCCAATAATTAGTTTTAAATGTTTACAGAATGTTATTTGGTCAATAAAGCAAGCAATTTATGCAATCTTGTGCATGACTATTTTCTTATTCAACCCTCTCTGAATAAGTAATATGTAATGTTTCTTAATGGCTTATCATTATTAATAATAATTTAATAGATCTGTGCCTTAATACCAATAGGGTTAATGTTATTCATTTTTTTATAAGTAATTAGTTATGAAAAAATAGGTAGACCTTACCTAATTTTTTTTACTTTATCATAGTAATTAAATTTAGGTACTTTTTAATCAAATATATAGGATATAATTTACTCAAACAAAGTGAGTGCAAATTGTTACAACAATTTTTTTGAGTAAATTCTATAGGTTGTTTTTTACAGTGTAGACTAATGAATTGAATAAAACTTTTTTTTAAAGAAACATCACTGATGAAGGTGATCATGGTGGGTGGTTAGCCTTATTGGTGCTTGTGTAATGATTGACACACATTTTTATAAAAGTCCCAATATATAGGAAATTAACTGAATTGCTTGTTTGATTGATCACTCATTTTATTGATCACTGATCATGGAGGATAAACCCAGATGTATTATCATTCATTAACCCCCTGTGACCTACGAGTCAAATGAGCACATCTTTTATCATTTTAACTGAGAAAAGGCTGTCATCTAGTGGTCATATTAAAAACTGCAAGGTTTTTAATGCCCATGCATTATGAAATATGGGCCATGTTATACTTTAATGGGTGATGGGTTGTCTTTAAAGCAGTGGATCCGTTCTCAGTAAAGTATTTTCGAGGTGACCCTAAGACACATTATCTTCATTACATGTCAGCCCTTGATCATTAAAATCAGATGCTGTTTGCAGTTATGTTCCATTTGTTAGAGAAAACCAGATGAACTGCAGATAAGTGAGTGTCTGATAGGGCTGGGCAAAAAAACACATTTTTTCGATTAATCGGGTTTTTTTACGTGGTCGATTCAGAATCGATTCTCAAAGAGCAGAATCGATTTTTTCCTTTCATATTTATTTCTGCAAACATTGAACGAAAGGTTAACGTTAATTGAATTACTAGTCTTCTTCACTAGATGTCACCCTCTTTTTTGCCTAGCTCAATGTTACCAAGGAGCAAGAGGCATTCATTCATACAGTGCTTAAAATGGCGGTTTCAGATGCTTCGTCGATTTTATTTATTACCAACTTGTAACCTGCTGTTCACTGTTCTTTTTATTAATTTAGTATTTGTATTAAATCTATATTCATTGAGTTGAATAGAGTATAAAAACCGGTCAGAGAACCAGAATCGAAAATTAAATCGAGAATCGAAATCGAATCGATTTGGTAGCTTGTGAATCAAAATTGAATCGATCTGGAAAATCCGAATCGATACCCAGCCCTAGTGTCTGAACCGATTAACAAATCTTGCTTCATAAGAAGTGTGTATCTTAGGCAAGCACTATTTTGAAATATCACATATTTGTTTTTCTTCTTTTTTGTTATTATTCACACTTTTTGCTGGATTATTAAACAGATCTTTGGATTTTTTTGTTTATAAAACTATACCCATTCATATTTTTTCTACGTTTTAAAATAACAGTGAACTCAATAAATACACTTTCTTAACTAATAAGGAGTTGCTATAAACTATAAAATACAGTTGAATTAGCTTAAGTTATTTCAACATTATTTAAAAAAAATCAAATAATCAATATTTATAACAACTCCTCACTAGTCAAGAAAGTTACAATTATTTGTATTTCAAATTAATTAAACTTAAAAATTTAAGTGCAACAATTAGGGCTGTCACAATGATTAAATGATTTGACCGCATCGCAATAATTTCAGATCACCGCAATGATTGCAAATCTCTTTAAAAACACAGGGGGAGCTGCAGCGCCTGTATAAATGAGACAGTATCAGATAGTGCTCCTTAACTGATACATTGCAAAGCCTTTCAAAATCAGTATTTAAAGAAATGCTGAAAACATTGATAAAAAGTACAAACTGCAGGAAAAACATAAATTTTCAAAAAAGCTATTCCAAATTTAAGGAAGTGAAGGATGCTATTCTTATCTGTATGGAATTTATTTTTTGCAGCCACTACAGACACTTGGTCCAGTACTAATATGGCTACTATTTAAGGCCTGTTCTGGTATTGTCAGTTTATTTTGATTGCATTTTTATTTTCAGTTATTGAAACGCTTTATTGTGTTTATTTCTTATTAAGAATTTTCAGTTTTTGAAAGATTTATTCATTAAATAATTACTTTCAAATATGTGTTATGTATTAATATTTGCAGCCAGGTAAACCTTATTTAATGAAAATTATTTAATGAACAAACAAAAAGAGTATGAGAATTAAATGTCAAAGCAATAAAAGAGACAATTAATCGTCATAACCGTCAAAGCCCTATCAATTTTTTAGGAAATTAACCGTCAGACAAATTTCATAACCGTGGCAGCCCTAGCAACAATGAATTTTTACAGTGAAAAATGTAAAAAATTGGATCAACTTAAAAAATTACAAAAATAATAGTAAAAAAAGAATAATACATTTTTTTATTGGTAACACCTACAAAATGTACGTTTTTTCACTGAAAGTTTTTTTTTACTTACACATACACTGAAAAAAATGATTAATTCAATTTACTAATTTTTTTTTTAAGGTAAGTGGTTGCAATCAATTTATTTAAGCTACATTAAAACAAAAAAGATTAGTAAAGTAAAATACAATAAAATAAACTTTAGCTTAAATAAATTGATTGCAACCACTTACCTTAAAAAATTTAGTAAATTGAATGAATCATTTTTTTTCAGTTTATAAGTTAAAACAACTTTTTTTAGGTGTTACCAATTAAATTACCTTTTTGTTAAGTTGATCCAACTTTTACTTTAAAAAACAGTGTAGAGCAATTGTAACTATAGGAATTATGTTGTAAGAGCATCCAAAATAAATGCTGTGTGATAAAACTATGTTATGTTTTAGCATTTTCAGTTTGTCTGTAAGATTTGCAGAAATTAACTCCTGGCATTTTTATCAAGAACCTTTTCAATGTCTCACCCTGAGATGCTTTTAAACAATATTGAAATAATTTCCATATATTACAGGCCTTTATTGACTGCTTCTTAATTAATGTCATAAATTTCAAACTGTATTTTTTTAAATAAAGTTTTAGTTTTTCTGTAATGAAGGAAATGTATTGCCAAAATTATATATATTTTTATCTGGTTACACTTTATTTTGATAGTCCACTTTAGACATTCTACTAACTATAAATAACTTTGCAACTACATGTCAACTAACTTTCAATAATTTGCAACTATACGTCAACTACCTGTCATTAGAGTATTAGTAGACTGTAAGGGTTGGGGTTAGGGAAGAGGTTTGGGTTAGTGGAATAAGTTGACATGCACCTGCAAAGAAGTTTACAGACAGTTGAATGTCTGTTGAGATATCATCGCAATAAAGTTTTAGTAGATATTAAGCAGACAGTTTAATAATTCTCTAAAGATTGGTAGTTGACAAGTAGTTGCAAAGTTACTTATAATTAGTAAAATGTCTAAAGTGGACTATCGAAATAAAGTGTTACCTTTTATCTTTAAATGGAAATTTAAACATTTAAGCATACACCTCCAGATTAATTTGACTTTACAATAAACAGACCGGATCACAATTTGCTTTTATTTATGTATTTTTCGCTTTTTTATTTTTTAAATATAATGATGAAATATAACCTTATTTTAACACAAACTTTAACCTTTTTTTAACTTCAGAGCACTCATGCAGCAGTATACTATACAGACCTGTTTATCTTCCTGTACAGCTGTTTGTAATATCTAAATGACTTCATAAGTGCTATTTAAAAACTTTCATCCACACTAAAATCCTTGTTTACATTTTGCTTATCAAATGTTGGCATAACCTTTTGCCGCTGATAAAGAACCTACCAAAACATTTCTTTGAATCCATCATAAAGGCATCAGCTGTATTCTGCCACTGCATCTCTCTAATGTTACTACATTACCCCTTTGAACTTTGATCCTGAGCTAACAGTCAACAAAGACATAAATACGTGATGATGTCACAGAAGCAGGATAGTTAGAGACAGATGCGTGTACATCACCTTTGATAAGAAACATAGCGTGAATGTAGACCATCTGAGTAAGTATTATCTCAGTAAGAATATTAAGATATCGCAGAACTAAACAAATAAATTAAAGCTAAAGATTTTTGCTGCTTCTCTTACCACAAGAGGGCAGACATAAAATAGATATAAGATAGCATTTTTTGTTTTAGTTTATCCTGTACATATCCTGTCAGAAAAATATGGTCAAAATATGTACCTTAGCTGTCACTGAGTCAGTACACTTTAAAATTGTCATAATATTGTTACCAAGATGTACCTTTGAGGTACCATAAACTCTTTAGGTCCAAAGCGGAACTTTTTGAAAGAGTACTGCCCCATTGACAACTGAGCTGGGGTACATATTTTTGACAAATTTTATATAAATAATATAGAAACAATCAGCTGTCATCTGTGAGTTTAAATCTGAAATTGCCTCTCTTCTTTCTGCCATTTGTCATTTCTCTTACCCTACATTCTTAGAATAAAAGTTGCCCTTTTAAAAAGTATACCTTTGTACCTAAAGTGTGCATATTAGTACCTAAAATGTGCATATTGGTACATCAAAGTTCCATATCTACACCTAAATCGTACATAGTAGGACCGTTTCAAAGGGTACTGCCCTGGGGATAGCTTTTGTACGGCATGCAATAAACAAAGATGATTGTACTGAATTGCAGTTTTATAGGGTATTATTATACCTGTTTGTAGTCTGTATTGTATTTATCATATTGTAAAAGTATTGGCTGTCCCAGATGCATTAAACACTTAGGATGTGTCATGTATAGTATATGACAAATACTGCTCCTTCCTCTTAAGGGTTAATGTTAAAACAACTTGCAAAGTGCAATTCTTAAAAAAATGCACAATTTATTTGTATTATAATATTTCATAATTATTATAAAATTCCTAAAAAGTTTAACCTTATCTTACAGTTCTCAATTTGAGTACCGGAAAGCCAAACACATACACATGCTTTTTGTTTTATCAGCAAAATGAGTTGCAGTTCAGTGCAATTTTCATTTTCAACTTATCAGTTTGCTCTTTACTTTTTCCAGAGTTGGGTTGCATGGATTAAAAGTGCGAGTTTCTATAGAAACTATTAGCCTTTGAAAGTAAGACAACCCACAGGTGGGCGTGTATGAGTAGCCCAACTCTCCGCCCACAGTGGAGAATATAAAAGACCAAGAGCCCTTCAGATGTGTCACAAAGTAGAGCCTGAATCTGCTGTTTAGATATTTAAAGACCCTGTTTAATGCAGCACACAGGACATCCTCACAGTCCGGTCTGAACAGACATACTGCACAATCCATCTCCTGGGGAACACGGATAATAAGGTAAGCCGAATGCATAATGTAACTCTACATTTTAACCATTGCACAGTTTCTGTACTGGACAACTCATAATGGCAAAATCTCCATTTTGCAGAGTTTGTATCTTGACTCCAGTCTGAATTCCCATGTGGGTGGTAGAGAAGATCCGAGTGTCGGTGGAAAGGACCAACCTGCCACTTCCCATATCGGAATACAGCTTCAAAATCGGAGACATAATGTTTGGAGACAAGTCTTCCATCGACAAAGCTAAGAAAATCTTGCTGTGTCCCAACATCATTACTCCAGACACGATCCCGGAGTTCTGCATCCCACCCAAGATCTCAACTTCGCTAGAGGGCAAAAGCACAGAGCAGGGCAAGCCGACTCCGTGCATCTGGGTGTCTCATTGTGAGAAAGGCAGTCCGATGCGAGAGGCGGTTGCACGAGAGCTACCCAACAATCATATCATTCAGGTGGAAAGTGTGGACGATGGGCCGTACGACAACGGCTGCAGCGATGACGAAAACACCAATGCTGATCCTCAAAGCCAGGCTGCACTTTCTCTGCCCCATCTGGCTAAAGCTCAAACGTGTTACGGCTTTTGCACTTTGCTGGAAAGTCCCCACACCAGAAGAAAGGAGTCCCTCTTCCACAATGACCCCAACTCCAGTGGAATCCCTCTGGTTTTTCCCAGGAGTAGATCAAGCACTTATTCCAAATCTTCCTTGTCCACCACTTCTGTCCTTTCTGCATCCGCATCCCCTTCTTCCTTTAGCCTGAACACTTTAACCTCCAGACTTTCTCCAAGAGGTTTCACCCTGCACCGACAGGGAACTCTGGACAGTGACACTACCTCCTCTGCCGAATCTTCTCCTTTCAGTTCTCCTCTGCTGAACAGATCCCCACCTAAATCGTCTCTCCTCAAAGCACTTAGCCATGAAAAACTACTCTACCGTAACCTCCGAAAGGCCGCTGTGTCCAGAAACAACTCCCTCTCGACGGATGAGGGCAGTTCCACGGACAACAGCCCCAATGTCATGAGGAGAGCATCTGAGGGACTTGTAGAACCTCTCCCCTGTGGTTTCAGCTTGGCACCTCCTGCTATCTTCCCCCTAGATTTGGTTCTGCACAGGGAGAGAGCCATGAAGGAGAATTTGGTTCCTGTTGGAAAGGATGGAACCTTACGGCTGTCTGCAGAGTACTGTCCCGAAAACCAGAGACTGCGTGTGCGGCTGATAAGCGCAGAAGGCCTTTACGCTCTGTCTGTGGACCCCAAGAGCATTAACTGCAGCGTTAGCCTCTCTCTCATGCCCGGAAAAGTTCAGAAACAACGCAGCACCGTCATCAGGAAGAGCCGCAACCCGATCTTTAATGAGGACTTTTTCTTTGATGGCATAACGGAGGACGATCTCTGCCAGCGGTCACTCCGATTCAAAGTGGTTAACAAGATGTCCACCATGAAAAGAGACTATAGTTTGGGCAGCTGTGATCTTCCTCTTACATGCATTGTCACCTTATAAATAAATGTTTTGGTGTGTTTAATGTATTGTATATATGTATGTATTCGCACAGTATGTTTATTTATTTTTTCAATTGTTTATTTGCCAAAGACTTTTTTATTAAAAAAGAGAAATCTAAACCTGCTTTATGGTCTTTTGTTGTTAAAAGAAGAAAGAAACGAAGGTGTTCTCTTATAAAAATGTATTCATGGTGAGAACAGCTGTGACTATGAATCAAAAGCATCGGCATCTTAAAACGTCCCTCATTCTCGTAATGGCCTCCATTTGTCCTCGTCTCATCATGAGTTGAATCCAGCTACAAGTGCTCTTTTACATACAGTACAACAAGCTTTCTTAATAAAGCGTAAAGATATTCCACCAAACAGGTATAAATCAGGAAAAAGTGTCAAAATTGTTCTTGGAGGACTAAAATGTGTTTTAATGGGCAGTTCTTTGTCCTTGGCCATGGTCCCTGTCAAATAAATATATATATAAATACTTAATATATATAAAATTAATTATAGATATAAATTACCTGTAAAATTCTGGTTAAAATCTAAGGGGTGGTTTCCTGGACAGGGATTAGCTTAAACCAGAACTAGGCATTACAAAATATAACTAGTTTTGACAAACATGCCTTACTAAAAACATTACTTGTGTGCATTTTGAGGCAAAACAAAGGGCACTGATGTGTTTTTAAAATGTCAGTGCAAGTTATAGCTCTTAATTTTTTTTAGTCTAGAACTAGTCTAATCCCTGTCCGGTAAACTAATAATATAATAATGATATTAGGAGCAACAAAGTTTGATTCACTGATTTCACATTGATTTCAGTCTTTGACATGATCTTAGTGAGTATAAAAGATATCAAGGTTTTATTTTCACAGACTGAGCCACAGAGGCTTCTGAGCAGTAATTTAGAAGGTGTTGGCAGGTTATCATGGGACCTTAAAGGACTATAAATAGACATCTGAAATTCATAATACCAAAACAGCACATATTATGCCCAATTTATAAGATGTAATATACATTTCAGGTGTGCCTAGAATGTGTCAGCTAGAATTAAGTTTCAGGTCAAAATACCACACATATCATTTTATAGCCTGTCAAAATGCCCCTATTTGGGTGGGAGCTAAAATCACTGGGTCTCATTTACTAAGTATGCGTACGCACAAATGTGTTCGTGAAATGTGGCGTTTTAGAGAACATATCATGAATCAACAAAAACTTTCATACAAAATTTTCTTCTAAATGTTTGTAAAAAGGTAAGAACATCATTGACCACACGTACGCAATAATCATGAACAATCATAATTATTGTCTATGTGTGGTCTAATGCTGCGTTCACACCAGCTGCGGTAGAGGCGTCAAGCGCAAGTTATTTCAATGTTAAGTCAATGTGAAGGCGTGTTGACGTGCGTCTGGAGGTCTCGTGGCACATTAAACATGATTCCGCCTCATTTGCGTGTCTAGCCCGCAAATGGCGCGAATTGAGCGTTGCCGTGGGAAACGCGCAAGTAGAAAATTTTGAACTTTGGCGGAAAAACGCGCAGCATTAACCACTCAGGAGTTTGCTCTAGTAGTGATGTGATTACAGGAAGCAACCGGAGTCGCAGAAGCCCTTCCCATGACGCGAATTTCCGCGTGAATGTCTTGATGACTAGAATTTCACATGTGGCTTTTGTCATGAAGCGAGTAAACTCAAAATTTTCAAGCGGCAAACTAGACGCGGTAGACGTGAATTTGATGCCTCAAACGCGGCTGGTGTGAACCCACAATAAGGCCGGTGACATTACTGGATGCGTGGCGTAAGGGTCTCAGCTGCGTGCCGTGTCCGTTTTTAATTCGGCACCCATGTTAGAGCTTGCAGACTGCCTGCGTGAGACGCGCGTAAAATGCGTGCATGCTAGAAATAGAACCGATGCCTATTTTTCACGCGACACGCAATCGTGTTGGAAGCGTTTCCAGGCAAAATAGAATAGGAAAATATGTTTATATGTCATTTTGTACACAAATACATATTAATTAATGACATTTTGATGTTGAAAAGTCTATTAGGTTGACATAAATTCAGATATAAATGTAATTTAAAAAATAAATAATTATCGATTTTCAAATATTGCACCTGTCAAACATTGTCTATTTTGCCGTCAATACTGTTGACGGTGTCCTTTATCAGTAGGCGGCCTCCCTCTATGTCACCTACAGCAGCAGCAGTGCGCCTGCGCCGCGCCAGGCACGGTTCTGGTGTGTAAAGACACAGAAAACACGACGCATCCGCCACGCAACTGACACGCAACAGAAACGTCACACTCACAGTGTGTCACCGGTCTAAGTTGTTCTTACGTTTTAAAAGTGTTAAAAGTTTCTGTTGAATCATGATGTTTGTTAGAATGCAAGTACGCACATTTCACAAACAAATTTGTCCGTACGCATGCTTAGTGAATGACACCCACTGTTTACACGTGTGTACCTTTAAATGCAAATGAGCTCTTCACTTCCTTACCCACAGACCTATGTTTAAAAATATATCTGAATCCTATGAATACAGTCCGAGACAATAGTATATTTAGTTGCATTAGCACTACAGCGTGCTAACAAACACATTTAGAAAAGCTTTTGGGTTAAATTTAACCAGGCAGTCAGTGGCTGTGGGCAGGGCTTTGTTTGTGTGATGTCACATTGACAAAAGAATCAAAACAGCATGAGACTGCTTTGGTTTAATGGGGATTAAAAAAGAAGAAGTGGGTTTTTTATTGTAAGGTTGTTGTGTTCACACACATATAACACACATTTATGTCCAAATACCTTGTAAAAGTGGATTTTGCATAATGTGTGCCCTTTAAAGGATGTTTGGCATTATGAAAAAATGTCTATAATTTCTTTGTAATAGTGGGCTTAATAGTCAGTAATCCTTCTTTAGAGGTAAATAATAAAAAGCCTTTCTTCAGCACAGATTGCAAAAGAAGTCACCTTCTCTCGTTTCCTCTAAGCCTGTTGTTTCCTGCTGACCTTTAAGGGATTATAAATACCGGGGGTAATTTGAGACGTAGATTGCGATTCTCATTACCTTTTTTCTCTCTTTTTTTTGATTTCGAACATGCATACTGACTATGGGCAAGTGCTGCCAACTAGGCAAGCATTTAAAGGGATAGTTCAGCCAAAATCGAAAACTTTGACATTATGTATTCACCTTCACATAATGATTTTTTTGTAGTGGAGTGTTGTTTCTGAGAAAACTACTGAAATAATAAGCATTTAGATGCATAATATGGGAACTCATGCTAACTTCCTGTGTGTTTTATGTGTAAATGTCGTATTTGCTTTCAAAATAACTTAAACTTACCTTTACTGTGCCAATTTAATGACACAGAAAGTGTCATATTTGATCATGTTTGTGTACAGGAGAACTATCATCTATCATTTCTAGACAGCCTTTTATCTGGCATAAAATTAGCTAGGCATGAAAAGCAGTCAGGTTTAAAGATATCAGATAGCTGTATTATTGGAAAAGGCTAAAAACACGTTGATCATAACAGCCTGAACACATGGATTTGTCATGTGTTTCACCAATATAGTACTTTCTCATTTATGCATGCGTGTGTGTGTGTAGAGCAGTAATACTTCAAAACAAAAGCGTACAGCCTGCCCTGGGTTATGTTGCGCTCTTATGCGCAACATTAATATTCATACAGAGAGATATTAGTGGGAATGAATGAAAGTCCTGTTAACATAAACATAAAGAGCGTGCATATCCATATCCATCAGTATATTCATAAAATGTGTGACAGATGGCCATTGGCTGACTGTTTTCATCATTTGATAAAATCTTATTTATTATTGAGTCATGGCTTATAAGTCAATTAATTGTTAAAATTGATATTACTGTTTAGGGTTTGAGTTAAAAAAAAAAACACAAACTATTCATTTTCTTCACAATTAAACACACAATTTTCCCCAAACAGCTGAAAACAGATAAAAAGTAAGTAAAAACATACTTTAGGTTCTAGAATAGGGCTACATAACGATTAATTGAGAATTAATCTATAGCATAATAAAAGTTTTTGTTTACATCATACATGTGAACTGTGTATAATAACTTTGAATAGATAAATGCACACACATGCATGTATATATTTAAGAAATGTTTACATGTGTATACATTTGTATATTTCTGTATAATTTATATTATATATAAATACTTAATATATAAAATATATATTTTCTTAAAATTATACATGCATGTATATAAATACCTTCCGGTAGCGCCACCATCTTAGTCGCGTCCGCATTCAGGAGAGAGTATTAGCGTAGTGTACGCACTTTTCTTAGTGACGTATGACAAATTCGGACGGCGGGGGCACAGAGCAGCAGCAGAGTAGCCTCCGTAGGCTGCGTAAGCTCTCATCCTGAATGCGGACGCGACTAAGATGGCGGCGCTACCGGAAGGTATTTATTTTCGTTAATAAACTTTTAAATATGGATATTTCTACAACAACACCGCGCGGATTACCCTCAGAAGACCTTTGTTTATCATCCTGGAGCCGTTTGGATTTAATTTGTGAAGGACGGACGCACTTTTTTTTGGACTTGAAGGTCGTGGACTATGGGTGGACCCCGTAACATTACATTTAATCAACTGAAAGATCTAAAACATTTTCTAAAATATCCGAAAATGTGTTTGTCTGAAAAACGATGGACATATGCATCTCGGACAGCTTGGGGGTGAGTAAATCATGGGTTTAATATCGTTTTTGGCCGAACTATCCCTTTAAACAACCTACATTTTTAAAACCTCTTAAATCTCTATTAAAGCTTTTGTAGACATATTATAATAAAGTCAAATTGCATAACATAAAAGCAACGGGCACACTCGAAAAAAAAACTATCGGCATGGATTTTTTGCCAATAGCCGATTGTGCCACCAATGAAGTATCAGTGCCGATTAATTGGTAAAACCAAGAATCGGCCCACCTTTAGTAGAAAACAGAAAATAACAAATAAGGGGGCGTGCACACCAAAGCTTTTAAGCCCGTGGCTGGCGCATGTTTTCAATTGTTTCAAATGGAAGCTCTGCGTTTTTCAAATAAGCCAGCAGCTAGCGGTTTTCTTCCAGACTGAAAACCGGCGCTCTGCAGTTTTTCAGCGCTGAGCGCCGAGAGTTGAAAAATATTCAACTTTGGGTGAAAAGCTCTGCTCGTCAATGCCAGTTCTCACATGGCTGTCCAATCACAGTAGAGGAGGGGCGGGGCATTACCACAGCAACCGACCGGTTCACAGCTAAAGTATCACAGCTACCAAAGCGCTCAGCTGAAGAAATCTGGCACTCAGCTGAAAAAACAGCTGGCATTCGGCGTTCTCCAGGCATTTTCAGATGCGCTTAAAAGTTTTGGTGTGCACAACCCCTGAACTACTTTAGCTGGGTTGTCACAGGCAGGGTCACATCTGACTTTAGTGTACTTTTTACTCTCTTTAGTGTCTAAACCACATCAGAAAATGGCCACATTATTTGAGAAATTATTGTTTACTTTGTTACAGAGCAACATTTATCATTTAAAAATGTACAAGTTGCAATTGATAATGTGATATTTTGGCAAATATGTGGAAATTCACGTTAATAGCTCATGAATCATGACAGACTGTGCTGGCTGTTACATAAGTCCTCTATTGACACATGTAGTTGTACTTGATTCAATCTTCTAGAAGGTCCAGTCGTACTCTTGAGAAAAAAAGAGATACCACATGGTTGCCAAGCAACTTCTGTTTTCAGCTTGGTTAGGCCCGACATCTTGCCACGTCAAGCTTTGCACAGTTAGGCCTGCCAACAACAACCGCTGCTATTTGTTTGGCTTTCTAGATGAATGATCTGTTCTATTTTGTCCCCACTCGACTAAAAAGCATTTTTGATTATTCTTCACTATTATCTTTTATGATGTACTCGCATTGAATAAATTAAATTAGGCATTTGATTTAATGAGCAACCAGCCTGGCAGGGAACATTTGCTTTTGTATCAATCCAAAGAAAAATGTGATTACCAAACCCATTCTATGTAATGATTTTATGTAAGTGTTTAAAGCAATGACAGGCAAGAAGATCAGCCTGACCACATTTTTTTGCTAAATATATTTACTCAATGTGCCTTTAAATTTGATGCTTGATGCTTTCTTAGACCCTCTCTGTTTGGTTCTAGTTTCACTTTGCTAAAGACCTGACATCTCAGCAGTAAGTAGACCTACAAGCCATCCTGATCTCAGGAGAAATCATACATATTTTACGAGGTTGGCTAATTCGTATCAATTCTTACGAAGTTAATCATGCAAAATTTTATGATTCTCATGAAAAAACAACAACAACTACGAAACCGAATCTCTAACCCCGCACCTAACCTCAATGTCACAGGGGTCAAGGCATATCGTACCAAAACTTACGAATGTGGTTGTATGAATTAATATGAATTAGCCAACTCGTAAAATATGTACGAATTCTTGTGAGATAGCGTTAAACAAGCTTCTAGACTTGGTGTGTAGCAGCTGGGTGCTTTTTTTACAAAGGCCGACAGGACCATAAAACAGATTTTGTGGAGTGATTCGTCTGCTTTCAGCAGTGCTGATGTGTCATTAAGAACATCCGCTGCTATTTTGAGTCACTGATATCTGTGGTTAAATATTAAACTGAAAGCTCTTAGCTTGGCTCTGCAAGCATAATGTAGAAAAAAACAAGAAAATTTGCAAACTAAGGCAAGGGTCATTCAGCAGAATGGTTGCCATATGGATTGATGGATGGACGGATGGATGAATTTTTTATTTTAAAGTGAACTATTCAATAAAAGTAATTAAATGACTTCTTAAATGCCAGCCATGTACCGAGCCCCTAAAGTGACATTGGAACAAAAAAATCTAAAGTTTAGTTTAATGTGCTCCCGTGAAACTTTCATGTGCTCACACAAAACCTTCATGTGCAGATTTTTTTTAAAGGTTTAGTTGGAACTATAAAAATCATGATAACATGGCTACGGAGCCCCTAAGGGGACATGGAGCATAAATTAAATAAAGTTTAGTTTTGCGTGTGCACAAGAAACTTTCGCGCGTGCACATGAAACTTTCGTGTGCGCACATGAAAGCGAAACGAAACTCGATAGTTTCACGTGCGCACGCGAAACTAAACTTTATTTAACTTTTGCTCCATGTCCCCTTAGGGGCTCCGTAGCCATGTTATCATGATTTTTATAGTAATAGATGTTAATTAAAAGTGGATATTCGTAGAAATATCAGTATTACATTTTATACTAAGAAGCAATTTCTAAATTTTTATGCCATGTTGTATATATTTATTATACAGCGCTCTAAAATGCTTGATTCTGATTGGCCAGTCACAAGAATCCAAGGGATGTTATTCTGAGATAACAACCATCTGAAACTAATAACACACGGTAACCCTGAGGCTGTAAATCATTTCTATAGGTACAGTTTAAAAATACACAAAATTAAATATAAATATGTCTTAAAATAACATATTTGACATTATATTTAAATGATTAATCCAAATATTCGCAACATTTGAACGTCTCGTCTTATCTTAAAACCGAAAGTACATGGGTTTTTCTCATAGAAGGTCTGGATTTATTAAAAAATAAGCAAATAAAATTTTTTAAATCAATATTTAATGTTCCATAACTTAGGTAAATAGCCATGTAATAAGCGGGATAATGTACAGGCAGCAGGTTGTAATTGTGAAATAAGCTCCTTTAGTGTGATACAAGACCCTATGCGCCGGGTCCTGATCACACTGTCGGGGTTTATTTCTGCGATAACAACCTGCTGCCTATGCATTATCCCTTACATATATCGTATTTACTATATTAACATGCATAAACATAAATACAACTGGGAAAGTTGAGATTTTCATGTAATTTGTTAAAAAAATGTTTACTGCCATCAAGTGACTTGAATGCACCTGCACTGAAAAAAATTCATCATTCAATTTACTCAATTTTTTTAAGGTAAGTGGTTGCAATCAATTTATTTAAGCTACATTTAAACAAAAATATTAGTAAAGTAAAATAAAATAAAAAACTTTTGTGTAAATGTAGCTAAATTAAAAACAAAAACAAATTGAAAAGTCACAGACAGTGCAGTTTATTAAAACTTAAGCGCATCATCGACAGAAAAAGCTCAAAATATTGCTCATCGGTTTACAAGGGTCATTAGGCAACAAACGCGCGTCACGATTTCATTAGTATGCAATCTTATTATTCTCTTGAACAATTCGTATTGACGTTCCTCTGGGAAAGCCTCCTCTTGTACTTTCAGATAGTGACGCACGTAAAATCCCCCTCTTCCAATACACAAAAGGGAAAATCTAGGGGTTGCCCAGCGTTGGTATTGTCTTGATCGTTCAGGGGTTTTATTATGTGGGTTTTCTTTGGGTTACCGTCACTATCGCACCCACTGCCCTCTTTGCACATAGATCTGAACAGCATTTATGGCTTAACAGGCCATTGATACGTCGCCTATCTTTATATTGCGTGTTGATTCAGCTGACATTCTTGTGTTACAAATGAGGACTTGCAGGTGGTTCCCAGCACCTGCTTGTGGCTGATTGCCACGTGTTGAATTACTTTTCATATAAAATCTTCTGTGCACAGGGCTTGAGTGTATTTGATGATTATATGATGTGTGTTCACTTTTAATATCACTTTCACTAAAAGGTTCTTTGGCACCGCTGCGAAGAATCACATTTTGTAGCACCTTTATTTTCAAGACTATATTATACTTCATAATTTATTGAATTGCAATAATGTGTATTTAAGGCCTTATGAATATCTATATTTTACATAAGGATAAATGTATAGGTTCCCTATACATGCATATCAAACTATTTGAGTCATTTGGACGTTTCTGGGGATTTGCAGAAGATGCTGACTTCATTTGAATGTGTTTCAAAGGGGATGTCTTTTCTGGTAACAGGAAAGGTCCTCTCTGGTGTCCAGCGACAGAGCCGTTGCTTGGTTACGCAGGTGCTCCTCTATGTTCCTGGGACAAAGAGGAATATTACATCCTAATTTGCGTTAACATTTATGCATTTGGCAGACGCTTTTATCATTAGCGACATTTGAGATACGCATTTTATTTGTTCTTGAATTCCCTGGAAACAGAACCATGAGCCTTGTGTGGCACACGTTGTGATTAGGCATCTTCTAGAAATATTTGGGGAATTCTGGGCATTGTGCAATTTATTTAAGTTGAGCCGACATTCAAGTCACTGTATGTGGTCATCAGCAGCATCATTATTAATGGGCAAAAAAATTTACTCCAGCTGTCACTGGGGCTATACCCTTTTATTATTAGGTACAGAAATGTACACATTTGGTACCAATACTGTACCTTTGAGATACTAATACTGTATGTATCTTATTTGAGGTGCTAATAATTACTAATACATTGTACAGCCCCAGTGACAGTTGGGATATATATTTTGACTTCTGTTTCTGACCTTAACCCTGGCAAGAGAGATAGGTGAGGGTTAACATATCATTTTCTTAAGAAAACTTGCTGGCAGTTTTATACACCAACAGACAGACATTGTAATTTCATTGTGCCGGGCACACTTGGTATAGTACACAGTTCTTGGTGTCTAATATTTGGTGGAGGCAGGAACTGAAGGATCCTCTCCTTGGAGATGATGGCTGAAATGTTCTGCTAGGCTAGGTGTTTTAAAATCAAGTGGTTGTAAGATCCGGAGAAAAATAAACGTAGGTTTCCGTCATTAAAGCGCCAGCTGTTTAAGCTGTTCGGTCCAGAACAGTCAACATTACGTCAGTATTACGTCAAGTCGACGGTTTGTGAAATCTTCAGTCTTGTTGTTTCAGAAGGAAAACTAGGAAATGGGTGAGGAGTTTGAATTATCTCGCAACAGGAAAATCTTGGTCTTATCTGAGCCTGAGCAGGAAGAATTCATCAACCGCTTTAAACCTGAACATACTAGTGCGATATTATTAAACATTTGTGCAAATGTGTGTGTGGTATTTAAATGCGAAAATATTTTTTTATTTACTAGCCACACACAAACAAAAAATCCACTGAAAACCGTTCGATAGCACTGCAAATTTAAATTTGGTGGTTGTCATTTGACACGCTACATTTCTATTCAACAGATTACAC